>NW_025726255.1:0-102885 GCF_021461395.2 Schistocerca americana
CGAATCCGACGCAAAAATGATAGTTAATTGTAACGTTCAGGGCCTTCTAATGCCGATGGAACACTCAAATTGCGTCGAGATTCAATACATCGGCCTCCAGCCGACTTGTCTCCAAGGGTCTATTGCTGCCTCGGGCACCTTATGGTCGTTGTCCTGTGAGTCTAGATTTTCGAATCCGACGCAAAAATGATAGTTAATTGTAACGTTCAGGGCCTTCTAATGACGATGGAACACTCAAATTGCGTCGAGATTCAATACATCGGCCTCCAGCCTACTTGTCTCCAAGGGTCTATTGCTGCCTCGGGCACCTTATGGTCGTTCTCCTGTGAGTCTAGATTTTCGAATCCGACGCAAAAATGATAGTTAATTGTAACGTTCAGGGCCTTGTAATGACGATGGAACACTCAAATTGCGTCGAGATACAATACATCGTCCTCCAGCCGACTTGTCTCCAAGGATCTAATGCTGCCTCGGGCACTTTATGGTCGTTCTCTTGTAATTCTAGATTTTCGAATCCGACGCAAAAATGATAGTTAATTGTAACGTTCAGGGCCTTGTAATGACGATGGAACACTCAAATTGCGTCGAGATTCAATACATCGGCCTCCAGCCGACTTGTCTCCAAGGGGATATTGCTGTCTCGGGCAACTTATGGTCGTTGTCCTGTGAGTCTAGATTTTCGAATCCGACGCAAAAATGATAGTGAATTGTAACGTTCAGCGCCTCCTAATGACGATGGAACACTCAAATTGCGTCGAGATTCAATACATCGGCCTCCAGCCGACTTGTCTCCAAGGGTCTATTGCTGCCTCGGGCACCTTATGGTCGTTCTCCTGTGAGTCTAGATTTTCGAATCCGACGCAAAAATGATAGTTAATTGTAACGTTCAGGGCCTTCTAATGCCGATGGAACACTCAAATTGCGTCGAGATTCAATACATCGGCCTCCAGCCGACTTGTCTCCAAGGGTCTATTGCTGCCTCGGGCACCTTATGGTCGTTCTCCTGTGAGTCTAGATTTTCGAACCCGACGCTAAAATGATAGTTAATTGTAACGTTCAGGGCCTCCTAATGACGATAGAAGACTCAAATTGCGTCGCGATCCAATACATCGTCCTCCAGCCGACTTGTCTCCAAGGGGATATTGCTGTCTCGGGCACAATATGATCCTTCTCCTGTGAGTCTAGATTTTCGAATCCGACGCAAAAATGATAGTGAATTGTAACGTTCAGCGCCTCCTAATGACGATAGAGGCCTCAAATTGCGTCGCGATCCAATACATCGTCCTCCAGCCGACTTGTCTCCAAGGGTCTATTGCTGCCTCGGGCACCTTATGGTCGTTCTCCTGTGAGTCTAGATTATCGAATCCGACGCAAAAATGATAGTTAATTGTAACGTTCAGGGCCTTCTAATGCCGATGGAACACTCAAATTGCGTCGAGATTCAATACATCGGCCTCCAGCCGACTTGTCTCCAAGGGTCTATTGCTGCCTCGGGCACCTTATGGTCGTTCTCCTGTGAGTTTAGATTATCGAATCCGACGCAAAAATGATAGTTAATTGTAACGTTCAGGGCCTCCTAATGCCGATGGAACTCTCAAATTGCGTCGAGATTCAATACATCGTCCTCCAGCCGACTTGTCTCCAAGGGTCTATTGCTGCCTCGGGCACCTTATGGTCGTTCTCCTGTGAGTTTAGATTATCGAATCCGACGCAAAAATGATAGTTAATTATAACGTTCAGGGCCTCCTAATGCCGATGGAACACTCAAATTGCGTCGAGATTCAATACATCGGCCTCCAGCCTACTTGTCTCCATGGGGATATCGCTGCCTCTGGCACCACATGATCCTTCTCCTGTGAGTCTAGATTTTCGAATCCGACGCAAAAATGATAGTGAATTGTAACGTTCAGCGCCTCCTAATGACGATAGAAGACTCAAATTGCGTCGCGATCCAATACATCGTCCTCCAGCCGACTTGTCTCCAAGGGTCTATTGCTGCCTCGGGCACCTTATGGTCGTTGTCCTGTGAGTCTAGATTTTGGAATCCGACGCAAAAATGATAGTTAATTGCAACGTTCAGGGCCTTCTAATGACGATGGAACACTCAAATTGCGTCGAGATTCAATACATCGGCCTCCAGCCTACTTGTCTCCAAGGGAATATCGCTGCCTCGGGCACCACATGGTCCTTCTCCTGTGAGTCTAGATTTTCGAATCCGACGCAAAAATGATAGTGAATTGTAACGTTCAGCGCCACCTAATGACGATAGAAGACTCAAATTGCGTCGCGATCCAATACATCGTCCTCCAGCCGACTTGTCTCCAAGGGTCTATTGCTGCCTCGGGCACCTTATGGTCGTTGTCCTGTGAGTCTAGATTTTCGAATCCGACGCAAAAATGATAGTTAATTGTAACGTTCAGGGCCTTCTAATGACGATGGAACACTCAAATTGCGTCGAGATTCAATACATCGGCCTCCAGCCGACTTGTCTCCAAGGGTCTATTGCTGCCTCGGGCACCTTATGGTCGTTCTCCTGTGAGTTTAGATTATCGAATCCGACGCAAAAATGATAGTTAATTATAACGTTCAGGGCCTCCTAATGCCGATGGAACACTCAAATTGCGTCGAGATTCAATACATCGGCCTCCAGCCGACTTGTCTCCAAGGGTCTATTGCTGCCTCGGGCACCTTATGGTCGTTCTCCTGTGAGTTTACATTATCGAATCCGACGCAAAAATGATAGTTAATTGTAACGTTCAAGGCCTTCTAATGACGATGGGACACTCAAATTGCGTCGAGATTCAATACATCGTCCTCCATCCGACTTGTCTCCAAGGGGATATAGCTGTCTCGGGCACAATATGATCCTTCTCCTGTGAGTCTAGATTTTCGAATCCGACGCAAAAATGATAGTGAATTGTAACGTTCAGCGCCTCCTAATGACGATAGAAGACTCAAATTGCGTCGCGATCCAATACATCGTCCTCCAGCCGACTTGTCTCCAAGGGTCTATTGCTGCCTCGGGCACCTTATGGTCGTTCTCCTGTGAGTCTAGATTATCGAATCCGACGCAAAAATGATAGTTAATTGTAACGTTCAGGGCCTTCTAATGCCGATGGAACACTCAAATTGCGTCGAGATTCAATACATCGGCCTCCAGCCGACTTGTCTCCAAGGGTCTATTGCTGCCTCGGGCACCTTATGGTCGTTCTCCTGTGAGTTTAGATTATCGAATCCGACGCAAAAATGATAGTTAATTGTAACGTTCAGGGCCTCCTAATGCAGATGGAACACTCAAATTATGTCGAGATTCAATACATCGGCCTCCAGCCGACTTGTCTCCAAGGGTCTATTGCTGCCTCGGGCACCTTATGGTCGTTGTCCTGTGAGTCTAGATTTTCGAATCCGACGCAAAAATGATAGTTAATTGTAACGTTCAGGGCCTTCTAATGACGATGGAACACTGAAATTGCGTCGAGATTCAATACATCGGCCTCCAGCCTACTTGTCTCCAAGGGGATATCGCTGCCTCGGGCACCACATGGTCCTTCTCCTGTGAGTATAGATTTTCGAATCCGACGCAAAAATGATAGTGAATTGTAACGTTCAGCGCCTCCTAATGACGATAGAAGACTCAAATTGCGTCGCGATCCAATACATCGTCCTCCAGCCGACTTGTCTCCAAGGGTCTATTGCTGCCTCGGGCACCGTATGGTCGTTCTCCTGTGAGTCTAGATTTTCGAATCCGACGCAAAAATGATAGCTAATTGTAACGTTCAGGGCCTTGTAATGACGATGGAACACTCAAATTGCGTCGAGATACAATACATCGTCCTCCAGCCGACTTGTCTCCAAGGATCTAATGCTGCCTCGGGCACCTTATGGTCGTTCTCCTGTGAGTCTAGATTTTCGAACCCGACGCAAAAATGATAGTTAATTGTAACGTTCAGGGCCTCCTAATGCCGATGGAACACTCAAATTGCGTCGAGATTCAATACATCGGCCTCCAGCCGACTTGTCTCCAAGGGTCTATTGCTGCCTCGGGCACCTTATGGTCGTTCTCCTGTGAGTTTAGATTATCGAATCCGACGCAAAAATGATAGTTAATTATAACGTTCAGGGCCTCCTAATGCCGATGGAACACTCAAATTGCGTCGAGATTCAATACATCGGCCTCCAGCCTACTTGTCTCCAAGGGGATATCGCTGCCTCGGGCACCACATGGTCCTTCTCCTGTGAGTCTAGATTTTCGAATCCGACGCAAAAATGATAGTGAATTGTAACGTTCAGCGCCTCCTAATGACGATAGAAGACTCAAATTGCGTCGCGATCCAATACATCGTCCTCCAGCCGACTTGTCTCCAAGGGTCTATTGCTGCCTCGGGCACCTTATGGTCGTTGTCCTGTGAGTCTAGATTTTCGAATCCGACGCAAAAATGATAGTTAATTGTAACGTTCAGGGCCTCCTAATGACGATAGAAGACTCAAATTGCGTCGCGATCCAATACATCGTCCTCCAGCCGACTTGTCTCCAAGGGTCTATTGCTGCCTCGGGCACCTTATGGTCGTTCTCCTGTGAGTTTAGATTATCGAATCCGACGCAAAAATGATAGTTAATTGTAACGTTCAAGGCCTTCTAATGACGATGGGACACTCAAATTGCGTCGAGATTCAATACATCGTCCTCCAGCCGACTTGTCTCCAAGGGGATATTGCTGTCTCGGGCACAATATGATCCTTCTCCTGTGAGTCTAGATTTTCGAATCCGACGCAAAAATGATAGTGAATTGTAACGTTCAGCGCCTCCTAATGACGATAGAAGACTCAAATTGCGTCGCGATCCAATACATCGTCCTCCAGCCGACTTGTCTCCAAGGGTCTATTGCTGCCTCGGGCACCTTATGGTCGTTCTCCTGTGAGGTCTAGATTTTCGAATCCGACGCAAAAATGATAGTTAATTGTAACGTTCAGGGCCTTGTAATGACGATGGAACACTCAAATTGCGTCGAGATTCAATACATCGGCCTCCAGCCGACATGTCTCCAAGGGTCTATTGCTGCCTCGGGCACCTTATGGTCGTTCTCCCTGTGAGTCTAGATTTTCGAACCCGACGCAAAAATGATAGTTAATTGTAACGTTCAGGGCCTCCTAATGACGATGGAACCCTCAAATTGCGTCGAGATTCAATACATCGTCCTCCAGCCGACTTGTCTCCAAGGGTCATTTGCTGCCTCGGGCACCTTATGGTCGTTCTCCTGTGAGTCTAGATTTTCGAATCCGACGCAAAAATGATAGTTAATTGTAACGTTCAGGGCCTTCTAATGACGATGGAACACTCAAATTGCGTCGAGATTCAATACATCGGCCTCCAGCCTACTTGTCTCCAAGGGGATATCGCTGCCTCCTGCACCACATGGTCCTTCTCCTGTGAGTCTAGATTTTCGAATCCGACGCAAAAATGATAGTGAATTGTAACGTTCAGCGCCTCCTAATGACGATGGGACACTCAAATTGCGTCGAGATTCAATACATCGTCCTCCAGCCGACTTGTCTCCAAGGGGATATTGCTGTCTCGGGCACAATATGATCCTTCTCCTGTGAGTCTAGATTTTCGAATCCGACGCAAAAATGATAGTGAATTGTAACGTTCAGGGCCTCCTAATGACGATAGAAGACTCAAATTGCGTCGCGATCCAATACATCGTCCTCCAGCCGACTTGTCTCCAAGGGTCTATTGCTGCCTCGGGCACCTTATGGTCGTTCTCCTGTGAGTTTAGATTATCGAATCCGACGCAAAAATGATAGTTAATTGTAACGTTCAGGGCCTTCTAATGACGATGGGACACTCAAATTGCGTCGAGATTCAATACATCGTCCTCCAGCCGACTTGTCTCCAAGGGGATATTGCTGCCTCGGGCACCTTATGGTCGTTCTCCTGTGAGTTTAGATTATCGAATCCGACGCAAAAATGATAGTTAATTATAACGTTCAGGGCCTCCTAATGCCGATGGAACACTCAAATTGCGTCGAGATTCAATACATCGGCCTCCAGCCGACTTGTCTCCAAGGGGATATCGCTGCCTCGGGCACCACATGGTCCTTCTCCTGTGAGTTTAGATTTTCGAATCCGACGCAAAAATGATAGTTAATTGTAACGTTCAGGGCCTCCTAATGCCGATGGAACACTCAAATTGCTTCGAGATCCAATACATCGTCCTCCAGCCGATTTGTCTCCAAGGGTCTATTGCTGCCTCGGGCACCTTATGGTCGTTCTCCTGTGAGTTTAGATTATCGAATCCGACGCAAAAATGATAGTTAATTGTAACGTTCAGGGCCTTCTAATGACGATGGGACACTCAAATTGCGTCGAGATTCAATACATCGTCCTCCAGCCGACTTGTCTCCAAGGGGATATTGCTGTCTCGGGCACAATATGATCCTTCTCCTGTGAGTCTAGATTTTCGAATCCGACGCAAAAATGATAGTGAATTGTAACGTTCAGCGCCTCCTAATGACGATAGAAGACTCAAATTGCGTCGCGATCCAATACATCGTCCTCCAGCCGACTTGTCTCCAAGGGTCTATTGCTGCCTCGGGCACCTTATGGTCGTTCTCCTGTGAGTCTAGATTATCGAATCCGACGCAAAAATTGTAACGTTCAGGACCTTCTAATGCCGATGGAACACTCAAATTGCGTCGAGATTCAATACATCGGCCTCCAGCCGACTTGTCTCCAAGGGTCTATTGCTGCCTCGGGCACCTTATGGTCGTTCTCCTGTGAGTTTAGATTATCGAATCCGACGCAAAAATGATCGTTAATTATAACGTTCAGGGCCTCCTAATGCCGATGGAACACTCAAATTGCGTCGAGATTCAATACATCGGCCTCCAGCCGACTTGTCTCCAAGGGGATATCGCTGCCTCGGGCACCACATGGTCCTTCTCCTGTGAGTATAGATTTTCGAATCCGACGCAAAAATGATAGTGAATTGTAACGTTCAGCGCCTCCTAATGACGATAGAAGACTCAAATTGCGTCGCGATCCAATACATCGTCCTCCAGCCGACTTGTCTCCAAGGGTCTATTGCTGCCTCGGGCACCTTATGGTCGTTCTCCTGTGAGTCTAGATTTTCGAATCCGACGCAAAAATGATAGTTAATTGTAACGTTCAGGGCCTTGTAATGACGATGGAACACTCAAATTGCATCGAGATACAATACATCGTCCTCCAGCCGACTTGTCTCCAAGGATCTAATGCTGCCCTCGGGCACTTTATGGTCGTTCTCTTGTAATTCTAGATTTTTGAATCCGACGCAAAAATGATAGTTAATTGTAACGTTCAGGGCCGCCTAATGACGATGGAACTCTCAAATTGCGTCGAGATTCAATACATCGTCCTCCAGCCGACTTGTCTCCAAGGGGATATCGCTGCCTCGGGCACCACAAGGTCCTTCTCCTGTGAGTCTAGATTTTCGAATCCGACGCAAAAATGATAGTGAATTGTAACGTTCAGCGCCTCCTAATGACGAGAGAAGACTCAAATTGCGTCGCGATCCAATACATCGTCCTCCAGCCGACTTGTCTCCAAGGGTCTATTGCTGCCTCGGGCAACTTATGGTCGTTCTCCCTGTGAGTCTAGATTTTCGAATCCGACGCAAAAATGATTGTTAATTGTAACGTTCAGGGCCTTCTAATGACGATGGAACACTCAAATTGCGTCGAGATTCAATACATCGGCCTCCAGCCGACTTGTCTCCAAGGGTCTATTGCTGCCTCGGGCACCTTATGGTCGTTCTCCTGTGAGTTTAGATTATCGAATCCGACGCAAAAATGATAGTTAATTATAACGTTCAGGGCCTCCTATTGCCGATGGAACACTCAAATTGCGTCGAGATTCAATACATCGGCCTCCAGCCGACTTGTCTCCAAGGGTCTATTGCTGCCTCGGGCACCTTATGGTCGTTCTCCTGTGAGTCTAGATTTTCGAACCCGACGCTAAAATGATAGTTAATTGTAACGTTCAGGGCCTCCTAATGACGATAGAAGACTCAAATTGCGTCGCGATCCAATACATCGTCCTCCAGCCGACTTGTCTCCAAGGGTCTATTGCTGCCTCGGGCACCTTATGGTCGTTCTCCTGTGAGTTTAGATTATCGAATCCGACGCAAAAATGATAGTTAATTGTAACGTTCAGGGCCTTCTAATGACGATGGGACACTCAAATTGCGTCGAGATTCAATACATCGTCCTCCAGCCGACTTGTCTCCAAGGGGATATTGCTGACTCGGGCACAATATGGTCGTTCTCCTGTGAGTCTAGATTATCGAATCCGACGCAAAAATGATAGTTAATTGTAACGTTCAGGGCCTTCTAATGCCGATGGAACACTCAAATTGCGTCGAGATTCAATACATCGGCCTCCAGCCGACTTGTCTCCAAGGGTCTATTGCTGCCTCGGGCACCTTATGGTCGTTCTCCTGTGAGTTTAGATTATCGAATCCGACGCAAAAATGATCGTTAATTATAACGTTCAGGGCCTCCTAATGCCGATGGAACACTCAAGTTGCGTCGAGATTCAATACATCGGCCTCCAGCCGACTTGTCTCCAAGGGTCTATTGCTGCCTCGGGCACCTTATGGTCGTTGTCCTGTGAGTCTAGATTTTCGAATCCGACGCAAAAATGATAGTTAATTGTAACGTTCAGGGCCTTCTAATGACGATGGAACACTCAAATTGCGTCGAGATTCAATACATCGGCCTCCAGCCTACTTGTCTCCAAGGGGATATCGCTGCCTCGGGCACCACATGGTCCTTCTCCTGTGAGTATAGATTTTCGAATCCGACGCAAAAATGATAGTGAATTGTAACGTTCAGCGCCTCCTAATGACGATAGAAGACTCAAATTGCGTTGCGATCCAATACATCGTCCTCCAGCCGACTTGTCTCCAAGGGTCTATTGCTGCCTCGGGCACCTTATGGTCGTTCTCCTGTGAGTCTAGATTTTCGAATCCGACGCAAAAATGATAGTTAATTGTAACGTTCAGGGCCTTGTAATGACGATGGAACACTCAAATTGCGTCGAGATACAATACATCGTCCTCCAACCGACTTGTCTCCAAGGATCTAATGCTGCCTCGGGCACTTTATGGTCGTTCTCTTGTAATTCTAGATTTTCGAATCCGACGCAAAAATGATAGTTAATTGTAACGTTCAGGACGCCTAATGACGATGGAACTCTCAAATTGCGTCGAGATTCAATACATCGTCCTCCAGCCGACTTGTCTCCAAGGGTCTATTGCTGCCTCGGGCACCTTATGGTCGTTCTCCTGTGAGTCTAGATTTTCGAATCCGACGCAAAAATGATAGTGAATTGTAACGTTCAGCGCCTCCTAATGACGATAGAAGACTCATATTGCGTCGAGATTCAATACATCGGCCTCCAGCCGACTTGTCTCCAAGGGTCTATTGCTGCCTCGGGCACCTTATGGTCGTTCTCCTGTGAGTCTAGATTTTCGAATCCGACGCAAAAATGATAGTTAATTGTAACGTTCAGGGCCTTGTAATGACGATGGAACACTCAAATTGCGTCGAGATTCAATACATCGGCCTCCAGCCGACTTGTCTCCAAGGGGATATTGCTGTCTCGGGCAACTTATGGTCGTTGTCCTGTGAGTCTAGATTTTCGAATCCGACGCAAAAATGATAGTGAATTGTAACGTTCAGCGCCTCCTAATGACGATGGAACACTCAAATTGCGTCGAGATTCAATACATCGGCCTCCAGCCGACTTGTCTCCAAGGGTCTATTCCTGCCTCGGGCACCTTATGGTCGTTCTCCTGTGAGTCTAGATTTTCGAATCCGACGCAAAAATGATAGTTAATTGTAACGTTCAGGGCCTTCTAATGCCGATGGAACACTCAAATTGCGTCGAGATTCAATACATCGGCCTCCAGCCGACTTGTCTCCAAGGGTCTATTGCTGCCTCGGGCACCTTATGGTCGTTCTCCTGTGAGTTTAGATTATCGAATCCGACGCAAAAATGATAGTTAATTGTAACGTTCAGGGCCTCCTAATGCCGATGGAACTCTCAAATTGCGTCGAGATTCAATACATCGTCCTCCAGCCGACTTGTCTCCAAGGGTCTATTGCTGCCTCGGGCACCTTATGGTCGTTCTCCTGTGAGTTTAGATTATCGAATCCGACGCAAAAATGATAGTTAATTATAACGTTCAGGGCCTCCTAATGCCGATGGAACACTCAAATTGCGTCGAGATTCAATACATCGGCCTCCAGCCTACTTGTCTCCATGGGGATATCGCTGCCTCTGGCACCACATGATCCTTCTCCTGTGAGTCTAGATTTTCGAATCCGACGCAAAAATGATAGTGAATTGTAACGTTCAGCGCCTCCTAATGACGATAGAAGACTCAAATTGCGTCGCGATCCAATACATCGTCCTCCAGCCGACTTGTCTCCAAGGGTCTATTGCTGCCTCGGGCACCTTATGGTCGTTGTCCTGTGAGTCTAGATTTTGGAATCCGACGCAAAAATGATAGTTAATTGCAACGTTCAGGGCCTTCTAATGACGATGGAACACTCAAATTGCGTCGAGATTCAATACATCGGCCTCCAGCCTACTTGTCTCCAAGGGAATATCGCTGCCTCGGGCACCACATGGTCCTTCTCCTGTGAGTCTAGATTTTCGAATCCGACGCAAAAATGATAGTGAATTGTAACGTTCAGCGCCACCTAATGACGATAGAAGACTCAAATTGCGTCGCGATCCAATACATCGTCCTCCAGCCGACTTGTCTCCAAGGGTCTATTGCTGCCTCGGGCACCTTATGGTCGTTGTCCTGTGAGTCTAGATTTTCGAATCCGACGCAAAAATGATAGTTAATTGTAACGTTCAGGGCCTTCTAATGACGATGGAACACTCAAATTGCGTCGAGATTCAATACATCGGCCTCCAGCCGACTTGTCTCTAAGGGTCTATTGCTGCCTCGGGCACCTTATGGTCGTTCTCCTGTGAGTTTAGATTATCGAATCCGACGCAAAAATGATAGTTAATTATAACGTTCAGGGCCTCCTAATGCCGATGGAACACTCAAATTGCGTCGAGATTCAATACATCGGCCTCCAGCCGACTTGTCTCCAAGGGTCTATTGCTGCCTCGGGCACCTTATGGTCGTTCTCCTGTGAGTTTAGATTATCGAATCCGACGCAAAAATGATAGTTAATTGTAACGTTCAAGGCCTTCTAATGACGATGGGACACTCAAATTGCGTCGAGATTCAATACATCGTCCTCCATCCGACTTGTCTCCAAGGGGATATTGCTGTCTCGGGCACAATATGATCCTTCTCCTGTGAGTCTAGATTTTCGAATCCGACGCAAAAATGATAGTGAATTGTAACGTTCAGCGCCTCCTAATGACGATAGAAGACTCAAATTGCGTCGCGATCCAATACATCGTCCTCCAGCCGACTTGTCTCCAAGGGTCTATTGCTGCCTCGGGCACCTTATGGTCGTTCTCCTGTGAGTCTAGATTATCGAATCCGACGCAAAAATGATAGTTAATTGTAACGTTCAGGGCCTTCTAATGCCGATGGAACACTCAAATTGCGTCGAGATTCAATACATCGGCCTCCAGCCGACTTGTCTCCAAGGGTCTATTGCTGCCTCGGGCACCTTATGGTCGTTCTCCTGTGAGTTTAGATTATCGAATCCGACGCAAAAATGATAGTTAATTGTAACGTTCAGGGCCTCCTAATGCAGATGGAACACTCAAATTATGTCGAGATTCAATACATCGGCCTCCAGCCGACTTGTCTCCAAGGGTCTATTGCTGCCTCGGGCACCTTATGGTCGTTATCCTGTGAGTCTAGATTTTCGAATCCGACGCAAAAATGATAGTTAATTGTAACGTTCAGGGCCTTCTAATGACGATGGAACACTGAAATTGCGTCGAGATTCAATACATCGGCCTCCAGCCTACTTGTCTCCAAGGGGATATCGCTGCCTCGGGCACCACATGGTCCTTCTCCTGTGAGTATAGATTTTCGAATCCGACGCAAAAATGATAGTGAATTGTAACGTTCAGCGCCTCCTAATGACGATAGAAGACTCAAATTGCGTCGCGATCCAATACATCGTCCTCCAGCCGACTTGTCTCCAAGGGTCTATTGCTGCCTCGGGCACCGTATGGTCGTTCTCCTGTGAGTCTAGATTTTCGAATCCGACGCAAAAATGATAGCTAATTGTAACGTTCAGGGCCTTGTAATGACGATGGAACACTCAAATTGCGTCGAGATACAATACATCGTCCTCCAGCCGACTTGTCTCCAAGGATCTAATGCTGCCTCGGGCACCTTATGGTCGTTCTCCTGTGAGTCTAGATTTTCGAACCCGACGCAAAAATGATAGTTAATTGTAACGTTCAGGGCCTCCTAATGCCGATGGAACACTCAAATTGCGTCGAGATTCAATACATCGGCCTCCAGCCGACTTGTCTCCAAGGGTCTATTGCTGCCTCGGGCACCTTATGGTCGTTCTCCTGTGAGTTTAGATTATCGAATCCGACGCAAAAATGATAGATAATTATAACGTTCAGGGCCTCCTAATGCCGATGGAACACTCAAATTGCGTCGAGATTCAATACATCGGCCTCCAGCCTACTTGTCTCCAAGGGGATATCGCTGCCTCGGGCACCACATGGTCCTTCTCCTGTGAGTCTAGATTTTCGAATCCGACGCAAAAATGATAGTGAATTGTAACGTTCAGCGCCTCCTAATGACGATAGAAGACTCAAATTGCGTCGCGATCCAATACATCGTCCTCCAGCCGACTTGTCTCCAAGGGTCTATTGCTGCCTCGGGCACCTTATGGTCGTTGTCCTGTGAGTCTAGATTTTCGAATCCGACGCAAAAATGATAGTTAATTGTAACGTTCAGGGCCTCCTAATGACGATAGAAGACTCAAATTGCGTCGCGATCCAATACATCGTCCTCCAGCCGACTTGTCTCCAAGGGTCTATTGCTGCCTCGGGCACCTTATGGTCGTTCTCCTGTGAGTTTAGATTATCGAATCCGACGCAAAAATGATAGTTAATTGTAACGTTCAAGGCCTTCTAATGACGATGGGACACTCAAATTGCGTCGAGATTCAATACATCGTCCTCCAGCCGACTTGTCTCCAAGGGGATATTGCTGTCTCGGGCACAATATGATCCTTCTCCTGTGAGTCTAGATTTTCGAATCCGACGCAAAAATGATAGTGAATTGTAACGTTCAGCGCCTCCTAATGACGATAGAAGACTCAAATTGCGTCGCGATCCAATACATCGTCCTCCAGCCGACTTGTCTCCAAGGGTCTATTGCTGCCTCGGGCACCTTATGGTCGTTCTCCTGTGAGTCTAGATTTTCGAATCCGACGCAAAAATGATAGTTAATTGTAACGTTCAGGGCCTTGTAATGACGATGGAACACTCAAATTGCGTCGAGATTCAATACATCGGCCTCCAGCCGACATGTCTCCAAGGGTCTATTGCTGCCTCGGGCACCTTATGGTCGTTCTCCTGTGAGTCTAGATTTTCGAACCCGACGCAAAAATGATAGTTAATTGTAACGTTCAGGGCCTCCTAATGACGATGGAACCCTCAAATTGCGTCGAGATTCAATACATCGTCCTCCAGCCGACTTGTCTCCAAGGGTCTATTGCTGCCTCGGGCACCTTATGGTCGTTCTCCTGTGAGTCTAGATTTTCGAATCCGACGCAAAAATGATAGTTAATTGTAACGTTCAGGGCCTTCTAATGACGATGGAACACTCAAATTGCGTCGAGATTCAATACATCGGCCTCCAGCCTACTTGTCTCCAAGGGGATATCGCTGCCTCCTGCACCACATGGTCCTTCTCCTGTGAGTCTAGATTTTCGAATCCGACGCAAAAATGATAGTGAATTGTAACGTTCAGCGCCTCCTAATGACGATGGGACACTCAAATTGCGTCGAGATTCAATACATCGTCCTCCAGCCGACTTGTCTCCAAGGGGATATTGCTGTCTCGGGCACAATATGATCCTTCTCCTGTGAGTCTAGATTTTCGAATCCGACGCAAAAATGATAGTGAATTGTAACGTTCAGGGCCTCCTAATGACGATAGAAGACTCAAATTGCGTCGCGATCCAATACATCGTCCTCCAGCCGACTTGTCTCCAAGGGTCTATTGCTGCCTCGGGCACCTTATGGTCGTTCTCCTGTGAGTTTAGATTATCGAATCCGACGCAAAAATGATAGTTAATTGTAACGTTCAGGGCCTTCTAATGACGATGGGACACTCAAATTGCGTCGAGATTCAATACATCGTCCTCCAGCCGACTTGTCTCCAAGGGGATATTGCTGCCTCGGGCACCTTATGGTCGTTCTCCTGTGAGTTTAGATTATCGAATCCGACGCAAAAATGATAGTTAATTATAACGTTCAGGGCCTCCTAATGCCGATGGAACACTCAAATTGCGTCGAGATTCAATACATCGGCCTCCAGCCGACTTGTCTCCAAGGGGATATCGCTGCCTCGGGCACCACATGGTCCTTCTCCTGTGAGTTTAGATTTTCGAATCCGACGCAAAAATGATAGTTAATTGTAACGTTCAGGGCCTCCTAATGCCGATGGAACACTCAAATTGCTTCGAGATCCAATACATCGTCCTCCAGCCGATTTGTCTCCAAGGGTCTATTGCTGCCTCGGGCACCTTATGGTCGTTCTCCTGTGAGTTTAGATTATCGAATCCGACGCAAAAATGATAGTTAATTGTAACGTTCAGGGCCTTCTAATGACGATGGGACACTCAAATTGCGTCGAGATTCAATACATCGTCCTCCAGCCGACTTGTCTCCAAGGGGATATTGCTGTCTCGGGCACAATATGATCCTTCTCCTGTGAGTCTAGATTTTCGAATCCGACGCAAAAATGATAGTGAATTGTAACGTTCAGCGCCTCCTAATGACGATAGAAGACTCAAATTGCGTCGCGATCCAATACATCGTCCTCCAGCCGACTTGTCTCCAAGGGTCTATTGCTGCCTCGGGCACCTTATGGTCGTTCTCCTGTGAGTCTAGATTATCGAATCCGACGCAAAAATTGTAACGTTCAGGACCTTCTAATGCCGATGGAACACTCAAATTGCGTCGAGATTCAATACATCGGCCTCCAGCCGACTTGTCTCCAAGGGTCTATTGCTGCCTCGAGCACCTTATGGTCGTTCTCCTGTGAGTTTAGATTATCGAATCCGACGCAAAAATGATCGTTAATTATAACGTTCAGGGCCTCCTAATGCCGATGGAACACTCAAATTGCGTCGAGATTCAATACATCGGCCTCCAGCCGACTTGTCTCCAAGGGGATATCGCTGCCTCGGGCACCACATGGTCCTTCTCCTGTGAGTATAGATTTTCGAATCCGACGCAAAAATGATAGTGAATTGTAACGTTCAGCGCCTCCTAATGACGATAGAAGACTCAAATTGCGTCGCGATCCAATACATCGTCCTCCAGCCGACTTGTCTCCAAGGGTCTATTGCTGCCTCGGGCACCTTATGGTCGTTCTCCTGTGAGTCTAGATTTTCGAATCCGACGCAAAAATGATAGTTAATTGTAACGTTCAGGGCCTTGTAATGACGATGGAACACTCAAATTGCATCGAGATACAATACATCGTCCTCCAGCCGACTTGTCTCCAAGGATCTAATGCTGCCTCGGGCACTTTATGGTCGTTCTCTTGTAATTCTAGATTTTTGAATCCGACGCAAAAATGATAGTTAATTGTAACGTTCAGGGCCGCCTAATGACGATGGAACTCTCAAATTGCGTCGAGATTCAATACATCGTCCTCCAGCCGACTTGTCTCCAAGGGGATATCGCTGCCTCGGGCACCACAAGGTCCTTCTCCTGTGAGTCTAGATTTTCGAATCCGACGCAAAAATGATAGTGAATTGTAACGTTCAGCGCCTCCTAATGACGAGAGAAGACTCAAATTGCGTCGCGATCCAATACATCGTCCTCCAGCCGACTTGTCTCCAAGGGTCTATTGCTGCCTCGGGCAACTTATGGTCGTTCTCCTGTGAGTCTAGATTTTCGAATCCGACGCAAAAATGATTGTTAATTGTAACGTTCAGGGCCTTCTAATGACGATGGAACACTCAAATTGCGTCGAGATTCAATACATCGGCCTCCAGCCGACTTGTCTCCAAGGGTCTATTGCTGCCTCGGGCACCTTATGGTCGTTCTCCTGTGAGTTTAGATTATCGAATCCGACGCAAAAATGATAGTTAATTATAACGTTCAGGGCCTCCTAATGCCGATGGAACACTCAAATTGCGTCGAGATTCAATACATCGGCCTCCAGCCGACTTGTCTCCAAGGGTCTATTGCTGCCTCGGGCACCTTATGGTCGTTCTCCTGTGAGTCTAGATTTTCGAACCCGACGCTAAAATGATAGTTAATTGTAACGTTCAGGGCCTCCTAATGACGATAGAAGACTCAAATTGCGTCGCGATCCAATACATCGTCCTCCAGCCGACTTGTCTCCAAGGGTCTATTGCTGCCTCGGGCACCTTATGGTCGTTCTCCTGTGAGTTTAGATTATCGAATCCGACGCAAAAATGATAGTTAATTGTAACGTTCAGGGCCTTCTAATGACGATGGGACACTCAAATTGCGTCGAGATTCAATACATCGTCCTCCAGCCGACTTGTCTCCAAGGGGATATTGCTGACTCGGGCACAATATGGTCGTTCTCCTGTGAGTCTAGATTATCGAATCCGACGCAAAAATGATAGTTAATTGTAACGTTCAGGGCCTTCTAATGCCGATGGAACACTCAAATTGCGTCGAGATTCAATACATCGGCCTCCAGCCGACTTGTCTCCAAGGGTCTATTGCTGCCTCGGGCACCTTATGGTCGTTCTCCTGTGAGTTTAGATTATCGAATCCGACGCAAAAATGATCGTTAATTATAACGTTCAGGGCCTCCTAATGCCGATGGAACACTCAAGTTGCGTCGAGATTCAATACATCGGCCTCCAGCCGACTTGTCTCCAAGGGTCTATTGCTGCCTCGGGCACCTTATGGTCGTTGTCCTGTGAGTCTAGATTTTCGAATCCGACGCAAAAATGATAGTTAATTGTAACGTTCAGGGCCTTCTAATGACGATGGAACACTCAAATTGCGTCGAGATTCAATACATCGGCCTCCAGCCTACTTGTCTCCAAGGGGATATCGCTGCCTCGGGCACCACATGGTCCTTCTCCTGTGAGTATAGATTTTCGAATCCGACGCAAAAATGATAGTGAATTGTAACGTTCAGCGCCTCCTAATGACGATAGAAGACTCAAATTGCGTTGCGATCCAATACATCGTCCTCCAGCCGACTTGTCTCTAAGGGTCTATTGCTGCCTCGGGCACCTTATGGTCGTTCTCCTGTGAGTCTAGATTTTCGAATCCGACGCAAAAATGATAGTTAATTGTAACGTTCAGGGCCTTGTAATGACGATGGAACACTCAAATTGCGTCGAGATACAATACATCGTCCTCCAACCGACTTGTCTCCAAATATCTAATGCTGCCTCGGGCACTTTATGGTCGTTCTCTTGTAATTCTAGATTTTCGAATCCGACGCAAAAATGATAGTTAATTGTAACGTTCAGGACGCCTAATGACGATGGAACTCTCAAATTGCGTCGAGATTCAATACATCGTCCTCCAGCCGACTTGTCTCCAAGGGTCTATTGCTGCCTCGGGCACCTTATGGTCGTTCTCCTGTGAGTCTAGATTTTCGAATCCGACGCAAAAATGATAGTGAATTGTAACGTTCAGCGCCTCCTAATGACGATAGAAGACTCATATTGCGTCGAGATTCAATACATCGGCCTCCAGCCGACTTGTCTCCAAGGGTCTATTGCTGCCTCGGGCACCTTATGGTCGTTCTCCTGTGAGTCTAGATTTTCGAATCCGACGCAAAAATGATAGTTAATTGTAACGTTCAGGGCCTTGTAATGACGATGGAACACTCAAATTGCGTCGAGATTCAATACATCGGCCTCCAGCCGCCTTGTCTCCAAGGGGATATTGCTGTCTCGGGCAACTTATGGTCGTTGTCCTGTGAGTCTAGATTTTCGAATCCGACGCAAAAATGATAGTGAATTGTAACGTTCAGCGCCTCCTAATGACGATGGAACACTCAAATTGCGTCGAGATTCAATACATCGGCCTCCAGCCGACTTGTCTCCAAGGGTCTATTCCTGCCGCGGGCACCTTATGGTCGTTCTCCTGTGAGTCTAGATTTTCGAATCCGACGCAAAAATGATAGTTAATTGTAACGTTCAGGGCCTTCTAATGCCGATGGAACACTCAAATTGCGTCGAGATTCAATACATCGGCCTCCAGCCGACTTGTCTCCAAGGGTCTATTGCTGCCTCGGGCACCTTATGGTCGTTCTCCTGTGAGTCTAGATTTTCGAACCCGACGCTAAAATGATAGTTAATTGTAACGTTCAGGGCCTCCTAATGACGATAGAAGACTCAAATTGCGTCGCGATCCAATACATCGTCCTCCAGCCGACTTGCCTCCAAGGGGATATTGCTGTCTCGGGCACAATATGATCCTTCTCCTGTGAGTCTAGATTTTCGAATCCGACGCAAAAATGATAGTGAATTGTAACGTTCAGCGCCTCCTAATGACGATAGAGGCCTCAAATTGCGTCGCGATCCAATACATCGTCCTCCAGCCGACTTGTCTCCAAGGGTCTATTGCTGCCTCGGGCACCTTATGGTCGTTCTCCTGTGAGTCTAGATTATCGAATCCGACGCAAAAATGATAGTTAATTGTAACGTTCAGGGCCTTCTAATGCCGATGGAACACTCAAATTGCGTCGAGATTCAATACATCGGCCTCCAGCCGACTTGTCTCCAAGGGTCTATTGCTGCCTCGGGCACCTTATGGTCGTTCTCCTGTGAGTTTAGATTATCGAATCCGACGCAAAAATGATAGTTAATTGTAACGTTCAGGGCCTCCTAATGCCGATGGAACACTCAAATTATGTCGAGATTCAATACATCGGCCTCCAGCCGACTTGTCTCCAAGGGTCTATTGCTGCCTCGGGCACCTTATGGTCGTTGTCCTGTGAGTCTAGATTTTCGAATCCGACGCAAAAATGATAGTTAATTGTAACGTTCAGGGCCTTCTAATGACGATGGGACACTCAAATTGCGTCGAGATTCAATACATCGTCCTCCAGCCGACTTGTCTCCAAGGGGATATTGCTGTCTCGGGCACAATATGATCCTTCTCCTGTGAGTCTAGATTTTCGAATCCGACGCAAAAATGATAGTGAATTGTAACGTTCAGGGCCTCCTAATGCCGATGGAACACTCAAATTATGTCGAGATTCAATACATCGGCCTCAAGCCGACTTGTCTCCAAGGGTCTATTGCTGCCTCGGGCACCTTATGGTCGTTGTCCTGTGAGTCTAGATTTTCGAATCCGACGCAAAAATGATAGTTAATTGTAACGTTCAGGGCCTTCGAATGACGATGGAACACTCAAATTGCGTCGAGATTCAATACATCGGCCTCCAGCCGACTTGTCTCCAAGGGTCTATTGCTGCCTCGGGCACCTTATGGTCGTTCTCCTGTGAGTTTAGATTATCGAATCCGACGCAAAAATGATAGTTAATTATAACGTTCAGGGCCTCCTAATGCCGATGGAACACTCAAATTGCGTCGAGATTCAATACATCGGCCTCCAGCCTACTTGTCTCCAAGGGGATATCGCTGCCTCGGGCACCACATGGTCCTTCTCCTGTGAGTATAGATTTTCGAATCCGACGCAAAAATGATAGTGAATTGTAACGTTCAGCGCCTCCTAATGACGATAGAAGACTCAAATTGCGTCGCGATCCAATACATCGTCCTCCAGCCGACTTGTCTCCAAGGGTCTATTGCTGCCTCGGGCACCTTATGGTCGTTCTCCTGTGAGTCTAGATTATCGAATCCGACGCTAAAATTGTAACGTTCAGGACCTTCTAATGCCGATGGAACACTCAAATTGCGTCGAGATTCAATACATCGGCCTCCAGCCGACTTGTCTCCAAGGGTCTATTGCTGCCTCGGGCACCTTATGGTCGTTCTCCTGTGAGTTTAGATTATCGAATCCGACGCAAAAATGATCGTTAATTATAACGTTCAGGGCCTCCTAATGCCGATGGAACACTCAAATTGCGTCGAGATTCAATACATCGGCCTCCAGCCGACTTGTCTCCAAGGGGATATCGCTGCCTCGGGCACCACATGGTCCTTCTCCTGTGAGTATAGATTTTCGAATCCGACGCAAAAATGATAGTGAATTGTAACGTTCAGCGCCTCCTAATGACGATAGAAGACTCAAATTGCGTCGCGATCCAATACATCGTCCTCCAGCCGACTTGTCTCCAAGGGTCTATTGCTGCCTCGGGCACCTTATGGTCGTTCTCCTGTGAGTCTAGATTTTCGAATCCGACGCAAAAATGATAGTTAATTGTAACGTTCAGGGCCTTGTAATGACGATGGAACACTCAAATTGCATCGAGATACAATACATCGTCCTCCAGCCGACTTGTCTCCAAGGATCTAATGCTGCCTCGGGCACTTTATGGTCGTTCTCTTGTAATTCTAGATTTTTGAATCCGACGCAAAAATGATAGTTAATTGTAACGTTCAGGGCCGCCTAATGACGATGGAACTCTCAAATTGCGTCGAGATTCAATACATCGTCCTCCAGCCGACTTGTCTCCAAGGGGATATCGCTGCCTCGGGCACCACAAGGTCCTTCTCCTGTGAGTCTAGATTTTCGAATCCGACGCAAAAATGATTGTGAATTGTAACGTTCAGCGCCTCCTAATGACGAGAGAAGACTCAAATTGCGTCGCGATCCAATACATCGTCCTCCAGCCGACTTGTCTCCAAGGGTCTATTGCTGCCTCGGGCAACTTATGGTCGTTCTCCTGTGAGTCTAGATTTTCGAATCCGACGCAAAAATGATAGTGAATTGTAACGTTCAGCGCCTCCTAATGACGAGAGAAGACTCAAATTGCGTCGCGATCCAATACATCGTCCTCCAGCCGACTTGTCTCCAAGGGTCTATTGCTGCCTCGGGCAACTTATGGTCGTTCTCCTGTGAGTCTAGATTTTCGAATCCGACGCAAAAATGATAGTTAATTGTAACGTTCAGGGCCTTGTAATGACGATGGAACACTCAAATTGCGTCGAGATTCAATACATCGGCCTCCAGCCGACTTGTCTCCAGGGGTCTATTGCTGCCTCGGGCACCTTATGGTCGTTCTCCTGTGAGTTTAGATTATCGAATCCGACGCAAAAATGATAGTTAATTATAACGTTCAGGGCCTCCTAATGCCGATGGAACACTCAAATTGCGTCGAGATTCAATACATCGGCCTCCAGCCGACTTGTCTCCAAGGGTCTATTGCTGCCTCGGGCACCTTATGGTCGTTCTCCTGTGAGTCTAGATTTTCGAACCCGACGCTAAAATGATAGTTAATTGTAACGTTCAGGGCCTCCTAATGACGATAGAAGACTCAAATTGCGTCGCGATCCAATACATCGTCCTCCAGCCGACTTGTCTCCAAGGGTCTATTGCTGCCTCGGGCACCTTATGGTCGTTCTCCTGTGAGTTTAGATTATCGAATCCGACGCAAAAATGATAGTTAATTGTAACGTTCAGGGCCTTCTAATGACGATGGGACACTCAAATTGCGTCGAGATTCAATACATCGTCCTCCAGCCGACTTGTCTCCAAGGGGATATTGCTGACTCGGGCACAATATGATCGTTCTCCTGTGAGTCTAGATTATCGAATCCGACGCAAAAATGATAGTTAATTGTAACGTTCAGGGCCTTCTAATGCCGATGGAACACTCAAATTGCGTCGAGATTCAATACATCGGCCTCCAGCCGACTTGTCTCCAAGGGTCTATTGCTGCCTCGGGCACCTTATGGTCGTTCTCCTGTGAGTCTAGATTTTCGAATCCGACGCAAAAATGATAGTTAATTGTAACGTTCAGGGCCTTCTAATGACGATGGAACACTCAAATTGCGTCGAGATTCAATACATCGGCCTCCAGCCTACTTGTCTCCAAGGGGATATCGCTGCCTCGGGCACCACATGTTCCTTCTCCTGTGAGTCTAGATTTTCGAATCCGACGCAAAAATGATAGTGAATTGTAACGTTCAGCGCCTCCTAATGACGAGAGAAGACTCAAATTGCGTCGCGATCCAATACATCGTCCTCCAGCCGACTTGTCTCCAAGGGTCTATTGCTGCCTCGGGTACCTTATGGTCGTTCTCCTGTGAGTTTAGATTATCGAATCCGACGCAAAAATGATAGTTAATTGTAACGTTCAGGGCCTTCTAATGACGATGGGACACTCAAATTGCGTCGAGATTCAATACATCGTCCTCCAGCCGACTTGTCTCCAAGGGGATATTGCTGACTCGGGCACAATATGGTCGTTCTCCTGTGAGTCTAGATTATCGAATCCGACGCGAAAATGATAGTTAATTGTAACGTTCAGGGCCTTCTAATGCCGATGGAACACTCAAATTGCGTCGAGATTCAATACATCGGCCTCCAGCCGACTTGTCTCCAAGGGTCTATTGCTGCCTCGGGCACCTTATGGTCGTTCTCCTGTGAGTTTAGATTATCGAATCCGACGCAAAAATGATAGTTAATTATAACGTTCAGGGCCTCCTAATGCCGATGGAACACTCAAATTGCGTCGAGATTCAATACATCGGCCTCCAGCCGACTTGTCTCCAAGGGTCTATTGCTGCCTCGGGCACCTTATGGTCGTTCTCCTGTGAGTCTAGATTTTCGAACCCGACGCTAAAATGATAGTTAATTGTAACGTTCAGGGCCTCCTAATGACGATAGAAGACTCAAATTGCGTCGCGATCCATTACATCGTCCTCCAGCCGACTTGTCTCCAAGGGTCTATTGCTGCCTCGGGCACCTTATGGTCGTTCTCCTGTGAGTTTAGATTATCGAATCCGACGCAAAAATGATAGTTAATTGTAACGTTCAGGGCCTTCTAATGACGATGGGACACTCAAATTGCGTCGAGATTCAATACATCGTCCTCCAGCCGACTTGTCTCCAAGGGGATATTGCTGACTCGGGCACAATATGGTCGTTCTCCTGTGAGTCTAGATTATCGAATCCGACGCAAAAATGATAGTTAATTGTAACGTTCAGGGCCTTCTAATGCCGATGGAACACTCAAATTGCGTCGAGATTCAATACATCGGCCTCCAGGTGACTTGTCTCCAAGGGTCTATTGCTGCCTCGGGCACCTTATGGTCGTTGTCCTGTGAGTCTAGATTTTCGAATCCGACGCAAAAATGATAGTTAATTGTACCGTTCAGGGCCTTCTAATGACGATGGAACACTCAAATTGCGTCGAGATTCAATACATCGGCCTCCAGCCTACTTGTCTCCAAGGGGATATCGCTGCCTCGGGCACCACATGGTCCTTCTCCTGTGAGTATAGATTTTCGAATCCGACGCAAAAATGATAGTGAATTGTAACGTTCAGCGCCTCCTAATGACGATAGAAGACTCAAATTGCGTTGCGATCCAATACATCGTCCTCCAGCCGACTTGTCTCCAAGGGTCTATTGCTGCCTCGGGCACCTTATGGTCGTTCTCCTGTGAGTCTAGATTTTCGAATCCGACGCAAAAATGATAGTTAATTGTAACGTTCAGGGCCTTGTAATGACGATGGAACACTCAAATTGCGTCGAGATACAATACATCGTCCTCCAACCGACTTGTCTCCAAGGATCTAATGCTGCCTCGGGCACTTTATGGTCGTTCTCTTGTAATTCTAGATTTTCGAATCCGACGCAAAAATGATAGTTAATTGTAACGTTCAGGACGCCTAATGACGATGGAACTCTCAAATTGCGTCGAGATTCAATACATCGTCCTCCAGCCGACTTGTCTCCAAGGGTCTATTGCTGCCTCGGGCACCTTATGGTCGTTCTCCTGTGAGTCTAGATTTTCGAATCCGACGCAAAAATGATAGTGAATTGTAACGTTCAGCGCCTCCTAATGACGATAGAAGACTCATATTGCGTCGAGATTCAATACATCGGCCTCCAGCCGACTTGTCTCCAAGGGTCTATTGCTGCCTCGGGCACCTTATGGTCGTTCTCCTGTGAGTCTAGATTTTCGAATCCGACGCAAAAATGATAGTTAATTGTAACGTTCAGGGCCTTGTAATGACGATGGAACACTCAAATTGCGTCGAGATTCAATACATCGGCCTCCAGCCGACTTGTCTCCAAGGGGATATTGCTGTCTCGGGCAACTTATGGTCGTTGTCCTGTGAGTCTAGATTTTCGAATCCGACGCAAAAATGATAGTGAATTGTAACGTTCAGCGCCTCCTAATGACGATGGAACACTCAAATTGCGTCGAGATTCAATACATCGGCCTCCAGCCGACTTGTCTCCAAGGGTCTATTCCTGCCTCGGGCACCTTATGGTCGTTCTCCTGTGAGTCTAGATTTTCGAATCCGACGCAAAAATGATAGTTAATTGTAACGTTCAGGGCCTTCTAATGCCGATGGAACACTCAAATTGCGTCGAGATTCAATACATCGGCCTCCAGCCGACTTGTCTCCAAGGGTCTATTGCTGCCTCGGGCACCTTATGGTCGTTCTCCTGTGAGTCTAGATTTTCGAACCCGACGCTAAAATGATAGTTAATTGTAACGTTCAGGGCCTCCTAATGACGATAGAAGACTCAAATTGCGTCGCGATCCAATACATCGTCCTCCAGCCGACTTGTCTCCAAGGGGATATTGCTGTCTCGGGCACAATATGATCCTTCTCCTGTGAGTCTAGATTTTCGAATCCGACGCAAAAATGATAGTGAATTGTAACGTTCAGCGCCTCCTAATGACGATAGAGGCCTCAAATTGCGTCGCGATCCGATACATCGTCCTCCAGCCGACTTGTCTCCAAGGGTCTATTGCTGCCTCGGGCACCTTATGGTCGTTCTCCTGTGAGTCTAGATTATCGAATCCGACGCAAAAATGATAGTTAATTGTAACGTTCAGGGCCTTCTAATGCCGATGGAACACTCAAATTGCGTCGAGATTCAATACATCGGCCTCCAGCCGACTTGTCTCCAAGGGTCTATTGCTGCCTCGGGCACCTTATGGTCGTTCTCCTGTGAGTTTAGATTATCGAATCCGACGCAAAAATGATAGTTAATTGTAACGTTCAGGGCCTCCTAATGACGATTGAAGACTCAAATTGCGTCGCGATCCAATACATCGTCCTCCAGCCGACTTGTCTCCAAGGGTCTATTGCTGCCTCGGGCACCTTATGGTCGTTCTCCTGTGAGTCTAGATTTTCGAATCCGACGCAAAAATGATAGTTAATTGTAACGTTCAGGGCCTTGTAATGACGATGGAACACTCAAATTGCGTCGAGATACAATACATCGTCCTCCAGCCGACTTGTCTCCAAGGATCTAATGCTGCCTCGGGCACTTTATGGTCGTTCTCTTGTAATTCTAGATTTTCGAATCCGAGGCAAAAATGATAGTTAATTGTAACGTTCAGGGCCTCCTAATGCCGATGGAACTCTCAAATTGCGTCGAGATTCAATACATCGTCCTCCAGCCGACTTGTCTCCAAGGGTCCATTGCTGCCTCGGGCACCTTATGGTCGTTGTCCTGTGAGTCTAGATTTTCGAATCCGACGCAAAAATGATGGTTAATTGTAACGTTCAGGGCCTTCTAATGACGATGGAACACTCAAATTGCGTCGAGATTCAATACATCGGCCTCCAGCCGACTTGTCTCCAAGGGTCTATTGCTGCCTCGGGCACCTTATGGTCGTTCTCCTGTGAGTTTAGATTATCGAATCCGACGCAAAAATGATAGTTAATTGTAACGTTCAGGGCCTCCTAATGCCGATGGAACACTCAAATTGCGTCGAGATTCAATACATCGGCCTCCAGCCGACTTGTCTCCAAGGGTCTATTGCTGCCTCGGGCACCTTATGGTCGTTCTCCTGTGAGTCTAGATTTTCGAATCCGACGCAAAAATGATAGTTAATTGTAACGTTCAGGGCCTCCTAATGACGATAGAAGACTCAAATTGCGTCGAGATTCAATACATCGGCCTCCAGCCGACTTGTCCCCAAGGGTCTATTGCTGCCTCGGGCACCTTATGGTCGTTCTCCTGTGAGTTTAGATTATCGAATCCGACGCAAAAATGATAGTTAATTGTAACGTTCAGGGCCTTCTAATGACGATGGGACACTCAAATTGCGTCGAGATTCAATACATCGTCCTCCAGCCGACTTGTCTCCAAGGGGATATTGCTGTCTCGGGCACAATATGATCCTTCTCCTGTGAGTCTAGATTTTCGAATCCGACGCAAAAATGATAGTGAATTGTAACGTTCAGGGCCTCCTAATGCCGATGGAACACTCAAATTATGTCGAGATTCAATACATCGGCCTCAAGCCGACTTGTCTCCAAGGGTCTATTGCTGCCTCGGGCACCTTATGGTCGTTGTCCTGTGAGTCTAGATTTTCGAATCCGACGCAAAAATGATAGTTAATTGTAACGTTCAGGGCCTTCGAATGACGATGGAACACTCAAATTGCGTCGAGATTCAATACATCGGCCTCCAGCCGACTTGTCTCCAAGGGTCTATTGCTGCCTCGGGCACCTTATGGTCGTTCTCCTGTGAGTTTAGATTATCGAATCCGACGCAAAAATGATAGTTAATTATAACGTTCAGGGCCTCCTAATGCCGATGGAACACTCAAATTCCGTCGAGATTCAATACATCGGCCTCCAGCCGACTTGTCTCCAAGGGTCTATTGCTGCCTCGGGCACCTTATGGTCGTTCTCCTGTGAGTCTAGATTTTCGAACCCGACGCTAAAATGATAGTTAATTGTAACGTTCAGGGCCTCCTAATGACGATAGAAGACTCAAATTGCGTCGCGATCCAATACATCGTCCTCCAGCCGACTTGTCTCCAAGGGTCTATTGCTGCCTCGGGCACCTTATGGTCGTTCTCCTGTGAGTTTAGATTATCGAATCCGACGCAAAAATGATAGTTAATTGTAACGTTCAAGGCCTTCTAATGAGGATGGGACACTCAAATTGCGTCGAGATTCAATACATCGTCCTCCATCCGACTTGTCTCCAAGGGGATATTGCTGTCTCGGGCACAATATGATCCTTCTCCTGTGAGTCTAGATTTTCGAATCCGACGCAAAAATGATAGTGAATTGTAACGTTCAGCGCCTCCTAATGACGATAGAAGACTCAAATTGCGTCGCGATCCAATACATCGTCCTCCAGCCGACTTGTCTCCAAGTGTCTATTGCTGCCTCGGGCACCTTATGGTCGTTCTCCTGTGAGTCTAGGTTATCGAATCCGACGCAAAAATGATAGTTAATTGTAACGTTCAGGGCCTTCTAATGCCGATGGAACACTCAAATTGCGTCGAGATTCAATACATCGGCCTCCAGCCGACTTGTCTCCAAGGGTCTATTGCTGCCTCGGGCACCTTATGGTCGTTCTCCTGTGAGTTTAGATTATCGAATCCGACGCAAAAATGATAGTTAATTGTAACGTTCAGGGCCTCCTAATGCAGATGGAACACTCAAATTATGTCGAGATTCAATACATCGGCCTCCAGCCGACTTGTCTCCAAGGGTCTATTGCTGCCTCGGGCACCTTATGGTCGTTGTCCTGTGAGTCTAGATTTTCGAATCCGACGCAAAAATGATAGTTAATTGTAACGTTCAGGGCCTTCTAATGACGATGGAACACTGAAATTGCGTCGAGATTCAATACATCGGCCTCCAGCCTACTTGTCTCCAAGGGGATATCGCTGCCTCGGGCACCACATGGTCCTTCTCCTGTGAGTCTAGATTTTCGAATCCGACGCAAAAATGATAGTGAATTGTAACGTTCAGCGCCTCCTAATGACGATAGAAGACTCAAATTGCGTCGCGATCCAATACATCGTCCTCCAGCCGACTTGTCTCCAAGGGTCTATTGCTGCCTCGGGCACCTTATGGTCGTTGTCCTGTGAGTCTAGATTTTCGAATCCGACGCAAAAATGATAGTTAATTGTAACGTTCAGGGCCTCCTAATGACGATAGAAGACTCAAATTGCGTCGCGATCCAATACATCGTCCTCCAGCCGACTTGTCTCCAAGGGTCTATTGCTGCCTCGGGCACCTTATGGTCGTTCTCCTGTGAGTTTAGATTATCGAATCCGACGCAAAAATGATAGTTAATTGTAACGTTCAAGGCTTTCTAATGACGATGGGACACTCAAATTGCGTCGAGATTCAATACATCGTCCTCCAGCCGACTTGTCTCCAAGGGGATATTGCTGTCTCGGGCACAATATGATCCTTCTCCCGTGAGTCTAGATTTTCGAATCCGACGCAAAAATGATAGTGAATTGTAACGTTCAGCGCCTCCTAATGACGATAGAAGACTCAAATTGCGTCGCGATCCAATACATCGTCCTCCAGCCGACTTGTCTCCAAGGGCCTATTGCTGCCTCGGGCACCTTATGGTCGTTCTCCTGTGAGTCTAGATTATCGTATCCGACGCAAAAATGATAGTTAATTGTAACGTTCAGGGCATTCTAATGACGATGGAACACTCAAATTGCGTCGAGATACAATACATCGTCCTCCAGCCGACTTGTCTCCAAGGATCTAATGCTGCCTCGGGCACCTTATGGTCGTTCTCCTGTGAGTCTAGATTTTCGAACCCGACGCTAAAATGATAGTTAATTGTAACGTTCAGGGCCTCCTAATGCCGATGGAACACTCAAATTGCGTCGAGATTCAATACATCGGCCTCCAGCCGACTTGTCTCCAAGGGTCTATTGCTGCCTCGGGCACCTTATGGTCGTTCTCCTGTGAGTTTAGATTATCGAATCCGACGCAAAAATGATAGTTAATTATAACGTTCAGGGCCTCCTAATGCCGATGGAACACTCAAATTGCGTCGAGATTCAATACATCGGCCTCCAGCCTACTTGTCTCCAAGGGGATATCGCTGCCTCGGGCACCACATGGTCCTTCTCCTGTGAGTCTAGATTTTCGAATCCGACGCAAAAATGATAGTGAATTGTAACGTTCAGCGCCTCCTAATGACGATAGAAGACTCAAATTGCGTCGCGATCCAATACATCGTCCTCCAGCCGACTTGTCTCCAAGGGTCTATTGCTGCCTCGGGCACCTTATGGTCGTTGTCCTGTGAGTCTAGATTTTCGAATCCGACGCAAAAATGATAGTTAATTGTAACGTTCAGGGCCTCCTAATGACGATAGAAGACTCAAATTGCGTCGCGATCCAATACATCGTCCTCCAGCCGACTTGTCTCCAAGGGTCTATTGCTGCCTCGGGCACCTTATGGTCGTTCTCCTGTGAGTTTAGATTATCGAATCCGACGCAAAAATGATAGTTAATTGTAACGTTCAAGGCCTTCTAATGAGGATGGGACACTCAAATTGCGTCGAGATTCAATACATCGTCCTCCATCCGACTTGTCTCCAAGGGGATATTGCTGTCTCGGGCACAATATGATCCTTCTCCTGTGAGTCTAGATTTTCGAATCCGACGCAAAAATGATAGTGAATTGTAACGTTCAGCGCCTCCTAATGACGATAGAAGACTCAAATTGCGTCGCGATCCAATACATCGTCCTCCAGCCGACTTGTCTCCAAGTGTCTATTGCTGCCTCGGGCACCTTATGGTCGTTCTCCTGTGAGTCTAGGTTATCGAATCCGACGCAAAAATGATAGTTAATTGTAACGTTCAGGGCCTTCTAATGCCGATGGAACACTCAAATTGCGTCGAGATTCAATACATCGGCCTCCAGCCGACTTGTCTCCAAGGGTCTATTGCTGCCTCGGGCACCTTATGGTCGTTCTCCTGTGAGTTTAGATTATCGAATCCGACGCAAAAATGATAGTTAATTGTAACGTTCAGGGCCTCCTAATGCAGATGGAACACTCAAATTATGTCGAGATTCAATACATCGGCCTCCAGCCGACTTGTCTCCAAGGGTCTATTGCTGCCTCGGGCACCTTATGGTCGTTGTCCTGTGAGTCTAGATTTTCGAATCCGACGCAAAAATGATAGTTAATTGTAACGTTCAGGGCCTTCTAATGACGATGGAACACTGAAATTGCGTCGAGATTCAATACATCGGCCTCCAGCCTACTTGTCTCCAAGGGGATATCGCTGCCTCGGGCACCACATGGTCCTTCTCCTGTGAGTCTAGATTTTCGAATCCGACGCAAAAATGATAGTGAATTGTAACGTTCAGCGCCTCCTAATGACGATAGAAGACTCAAATTGCGTCGCGATCCAATACATCGTCCTCCAGCCGACTTGTCTCCAAGGGTCTATTGCTGCCTCGGGCACCTTATGGTCGTTGTCCTGTGAGTCTAGATTTTCGAATCCGACGCAAAAATGATAGTTAATTGTAACGTTCAGGGCCTCCTAATGACGATAGAAGACTCAAATTGCGTCGCGATCCAATACATCGTCCTCCAGCCGACTTGTCTCCAAGGGTCTATTGCTGCCTCGGGCACCTTATGGTCGTTCTCCTGTGAGTTTAGATTATCGAATCCGACGCAAAAATGATAGTTAATTGTAACGTTCAAGGCTTTCTAATGACGATGGGACACTCAAATTGCGTCGAGATTCAATACATCGTCCTCCAGCCGACTTGTCTCCAAGGGGATATTGCTGTCTCGGGCACAATATGATCCTTCTCCCGTGAGTCTAGATTTTCGAATCCGACGCAAAAATGATAGTGAATTGTAACGTTCAGCGCCTCCTAATGACGATAGAAGACTCAATTTGCGTCGCGATCCAATACATCGTCCTCCAGCCGACTTGTCTCCAAGGGCCTATTGCTGCCTCGGGCACCTTATGGTCGTTCTCCTGTGAGTCTAGATTATCGTATCCGACGCAAAAATGATAGTTAATTGTAACGTTCAGGGCATTCTAATGACGATGGAACACTCAAATTGCGTCGAGATACAATACATCGTCCTCCAGCCGACTTGTCTCCAAGGATCTAATGCTGCCTCGGGCACCTTATGGTCGTTCTCCTGTGAGTCTAGATTTTCGAACCCGACGCTAAAATGATAGTTAATTGTAACGTTCAGGGCCTCCTAATGCCGATGGAACACTCAAATTGCGTCGAGATTCAATACATCGGCCTCCAGCCGACTTGTCTCCAAGGGTCTATTGCTGCCTCGGGCACCTTATGGTCGTTCTCCTGTGAGTTTAGATTATCGAATCCGACGCAAAAATGATAGTGAATTGTAACGTTCAGCGCCTCCTAATGACGATAGAAGACTCAAATTGCGTCGCGATCCAATACATCGTCCTCCAGCCGACTTGTCTCCAAGGGTCTATTGCTGCCTCGGGCACCTTATGGTCGTTGTCCTGTGAGTCTAGATTTTCGAATCCGACGCAAAAATGATAGTTAATTGTAACGTTCAGGGCCTCCTAATGACGATAGAAGACTCAAATTGCGTCGCGATCCAATACATCGTCCTCCAGCCGACTTGTCTCCAAGGGTCTATTGCTGCCTCGGGCACCTTATGGTCGTTCTCCTGTGAGTTTAGATTATCGAATCCGACGCAAAAATGATAGTTAATTGTAACGTTCAAGGCTTTCTAATGACGATGGGACACTCAAATTGCGTCGAGATTCAATACATCGTCCTCCAGCCGACTTGTCTCCAAGGGGATATTGCTGTCTCGGGCACAATATGATCCTTCTCCCGTGAGTCTAGATTTTCGAATCCGACGCAAAAATGATAGTGAATTGTAACGTTCAGCGCCTCCTAATGACGATAGAAGACTCAAATTGCGTCGCGATCCAATACATCGTCCTCCAGCCGACTTGTCTCCAAGGGCCTATTGCTGCCTCGGGCACCTTATGGTCGTTCTCCTGTGAGTCTAGATTATCGTATCCGACGCAAAAATGATAGTTAATTGTAACGTTCAGGGCATTCTAATGACGATGGAACACTCAAATTGCGTCGAGATACAATACATCGTCCTCCAGCCGACTTGTCTCCAAAGGATCTAATGCTGCCTCGGGCACCTTATGGTCGTTCTCCTGTGAGTCTAGATTTTCGAACCCGACGCTAAAATGATAGTTAATTGTAACGTTCAGGGCCTCCTAATGCCGATGGAACACTCAAATTGCGTCGAGATTCAATACATCGGCCTCCAGCCGACTTGTCTCCAAGGGTCTATTGCTGCCTCGGGCACCTTATGGTCGTTCTCCTGTGAGTTTAGATTATCGAATCCGACGCAAAAATGATAGTTAATTGTAACGTTCAGGGCCTCCTAATGCCGATGGAACACTCAAATTGCGTCGAGATTCAATACATCGGCCTCCAGCCTACTTGTCTCCAAGGGGATATCGCTGCCTCGGGCACCACATGGTCCTTCTCCTGTGAGTCTAGATTTTCGAATCCGACGCAAAAATGATAGTGAATTGTAACGTTCAGCGCCTCCTAATGACGATAGAAGACTCAAATTGCGTCGCGATCCAATACATCGTCCTCCAGCCGACTTGTCTCCAAGGGTCTATTGCTGCCTCGGGCACCTTATGGTCGTTGTCCTGTGAGTCTAGATTTTCGAATCCGACGCAAAAATGATAGTTAATTGTAACGTTCAGGGCCTCCTAATGACGATAGAAGACTCAAATTGCGTCGCGATCCAATACATCGTCCTCCAGCCGACTTGTCTCCAAGGGTCTATTGCTGCCTCGGGCACCTTATGGTCGTTCTCCTGTGAGTTTAGATTATCGAATCCGACGCAAAAATGATAGTTAATTGTAACGTTCAAGGCCTTCTAATGAGGATGGGACACTCAAATTGCGTCGAGATTCAATACATCGTCCTCCATCCGACTTGTCTCCAAGGGGATATTGCTGTCTCGGGCACAATATGATCCTTCTCCTGTGAGTCTAGATTTTCGAATCCGACGCAAAAATGATAGTGAATTGTAACGTTCAGCGCCTCCTAATGACGATAGAAGACTCAAATTGCGTCGCGATCCAATACATCGTCCTCCAGCCGACTTGTCTCCAAGTGTCTATTGCTGCCATCGGGCACCTTATGGTCGTTCTCCTGTGAGTCTAGGTTATCGAATCCGACGCAAAAATGATAGTTAATTGTAACGTTCAGGGCCTTCTAATGCCGATGGAACACTCAAATTGCGTCGAGATTCAATACATCGGCCTCCAGCCGACTTGTCTCCAAGGGTCTATTGCTGCCTCGGGCACCTTATGGTCGTTCTCCTGTGAGTTTAGATTATCGAATCCGACGCAAAAATGATAGTTAATTGTAACGTTCAGGGCCTCCTAATGCAGATGGAACACTCAAATTATGTCGAGATTCAATACATCGGCCTCCAGCCGACTTGTCTCCAAGGGTCTATTGCTGCCTCGGGCACCTTATGGTCGTTGTCCTGTGAGTCTAGATTTTCGAATCCGACGCAAAAATGATAGTTAATTGTAACGTTCAGGGCCTTCTAATGACGATGGAACACTGAAATTGCGTCGAGATTCAATACATCGGCCTCCAGCCTACTTGTCTCCAAGGGGATATCGCTGCCTCGGGCACCACATGGTCCTTCTCCTGTGAGTCTAGATTTTCGAATCCGACGCAAAAATGATAGTGAATTGTAACGTTCAGCGCCTCCTAATGACGATAGAAGACTCAAATTGCGTCGCGATCCAATACATCGTCCTCCAGCCGACTTGTCTCCAAGGTCTATTGCTGCCTCGGGCACCTTATGGTCGTTGTCCTGTGAGTCTAGATTTTTCGAATCCGACGCAAAAATGATAGTTAATTGTAACGTTCAGGGCCTCCTAATGACGATAGAAGACTCAAATTGCGTCGCGATCCAATACATCGTCCTCCAGCCGACTTGTCTCCAAGGGTCTATTGCTGCCTCGGGCACCTTATGGTCGTTCTCCTGTGAGTTTAGATTATCGAATCCGACGCAAAAATGATAGTTAATTGTAACGTTCAAGGCTTTCTAATGACGATGGGACACTCAAATTGCGTCGAGATTCAATACATCGTCCTCCAGCCGACTTGTCTCCAAGGGGATATTGCTGTCTCGGGCACAATATGATCCTTCTCCCGTGAGTCTAGATTTTCGAATCCGACGCAAAAATGATAGTGAATTGTAACGTTCAGCGCCTCCTAATGACGATAGAAGACTCAAATTGCGTCGCGATCCAATACATCGTCCTCCAGCCGACTTGTCTCCAAGGGCCTATTGCTGCCTCGGGCACCTTATGGTCGTTCTCCTGTGAGTCTAGATTATCGTATCCGACGCAAAAATGATAGTTAATTGTAACGTTCAGGGCATTCTAATGACGATGGAACACTCAAATTGCGTCGAGATACAATACATCGTCCTCCAGCCGACTTGTCTCCAAGGATCTAATGCTGCCTCGGGCACCTTATGGTCGTTCTCCTGTGAGTCTAGATTTTCGAACCCGACGCTAAAATGATAGTTAATTGTAACGTTCAGGGCCTCCTAATGCCGATGGAACACTCAAATTGCGTCGAGATTCAATACATCGGCCTCCAGCCGACTTGTCTCCAAGGGTCTATTGCTGCCTCGGGCACCTTATGGTCGTTCTCCTGTGAGTTTAGATTATCGAATCCGACGCAAAAATGATAGTGAATTGTAACGTTCAGCGCCTCCTAATGACGATAGAAGACTCAAATTGCGTCGCGATCCAATACATCGTCCTCCAGCCGACTTGTCTCCAAGGGTCTATTGCTGCCTCGGGCACCTTATGGTCGTTGTCCTGTGAGTCTAGATTTTCGAATCCGACGCAAAAATGATAGTTAATTGTAACGTTCAGGGCCTCCTAATGACGATAGAAGACTCAAATTGCGTCGCGATCCAATACATCGTCCTCCAGCCGACTTGTCTCCAAGGGTCTATTGCTGCCTCGGGCACCTTATGGTCGTTCTCCTGTGAGTTTAGATTATCGAATCCGACGCAAAAATGATAGTTAATTGTAACGTTCAAGGCTTTCTAATGACGATGGGACACTCAAATTGCGTCGAGATTCAATACATCGTCCTCCAGCCGACTTGTCTCCAAGGGGATATTGCTGTCTCGGGCACAATATGATCCTTCTCCCGTGAGTCTAGATTTTCGAATCCGACGCAAAAATGATAGTGAATTGTAACGTTCAGCGCCTCCTAATGACGATAGAAGACTCAAATTGCGTCGCGATCCAATACATCGTCCTCCAGCCGACTTGTCTCCAAGGGCCTATTGCTGCCTCGGGCACCTTATGGTCGTTCTCCTGTGAGTCTAGATTATCGTATCCGACGCAAAAATGATAGTTAATTGTAACGTTCAGGGCATTCTAATGACGATGGAACACTCAAATTGCGTCGAGATACAATACATCGTCCTCCAGCCGACTTGTCTCCAAGGATCTAATGCTGCCTCGGGCACCTTATGGTCGTTCTCCTGTGAGTCTAGATTTTCGAACCCGACGCTAAAATGATAGTTAATTGTAACGTTCAGGGCCTCCTAATGCCGATGGAACACTCAAATTGCGTCGAGATTCAATACATCGGCCTCCAGCCGACTTGTCTCCAAGGGTCTATTGCTGCCTCGGGCACCTTATGGTCGTTCTCCTGTGAGTTTAGATTATCGAATCCGACGCAAAAATGATAGTCAATTGTAACGTTCAGGGCCTCCTAATGCCGATGGAACACTCAAATTGCGTCGAGATTCAATACATCGGCCTCCAGCCTACTTGTCTCCAAGGGGATATCGCTGCCTCGGGCACCACATGGTCCTTCTCCTGTGAGTCTAGATTTTCGAATCCGACGCAAAAATGATAGTGAATTGTAACGTTCAGCGCCTCCTAATGACGATAGAAGACTCAAATTGCGTCGCGATCCAATACATCGTCCTCCAGCCGACTTGTCTCCAAGGGTCTATTGCTGCCTCGGGCACCTTATGGTCGTTGTCCTGTGAGTCTAGATTTTCGAATCCGACGCAAAAATGATAGTTAATTGTAACGTTCAGGGCCTCCTAATGACGATAGAAGACTCAAATTGCGTCGCGATCCAATACATCGTCCTCCAGCCGACTTGTCTCCAAGGGTCTATTGCTGCCTCGGGCACCTTATGGTCGTTCTCCTGTGAGTTTAGATTATCGAATCCGACGCAAAAATGATAGTTAATTGTAACGTTCAAGGCCTTCTAATGAGGATGGGACACTCAAATTGCGTCGAGATTCAATACATCGTCCTCCATCCGACTTGTCTCCAAGGGGATATTGCTGTCTCGGGCACAATATGATCCTTCTCCTGTGAGTCTAGATTTTCGAATCCGACGCAAAAATGATAGTGAATTGTAACGTTCAGCGCCTCCTAATGACGATAGAAGACTCAAATTGCGTCGCGATCCAATACATCGTCTCCAGCCGACTTGTCTCCAAGTGTCTATTGCTGCCTCGGGCACCTTATGGTCGTTCTCCTGTGAGTCTAGGTTATCGAATCCGACGCAAAAATGATAGTTAATTGTAACGTTCAGGGCCTTCTAATGCCGATGGAACACTCAAATTGCGTCGAGATTCAATACATCGGCCTCCAGCCGACTTGTCTCCAAGGGTCTATTGCTGCCTCGGGCACCTTATGGTCGTTCTCCTGTGAGTTTAGATTATCGAATCCGACGCAAAAATGATAGTTAATTGTAACGTTCAGGGCCTCCTAATGCAGATGGAACACTCAAATTATGTCGAGATTCAATACATCGGCCTCCAGCCGACTTGTCTCCAAGGGTCTATTGCTGCCTCGGGCACCTTATGGTCGTTGTCCTGTGAGTCTAGATTTTCGAATCCGACGCAAAAATGATAGTTAATTGTAACGTTCAGGGCCTTCTAATGACGATGGAACACTGAAATTGCGTCGAGATTCAATACATCGGCCTCCAGCCTACTTGTCTCCAAGGGGATATCGCTGCCTCGGGCACCACATGGTCCTTCTCCTGTGAGTCTAGATTTTCGAATCCGACGCAAAAATGATAGTGAATTGTAACGTTCAGCGCCTCCTAATGACGATAGAAGACTCAAATTGCGTCGCGATCCAATACATCGTCCTCCAGCCGACTTGTCTCCAAGGGTCTATTGCTGCCTCGGGCACCTTATGGTCGTTGTCCTGTGAGTCTAGATTTTCGAATCCGACGCAAAAATGATAGTTAATTGTAACGTTCAGGGCCTCCTAATGACGATAGAAGACTCAAATTGCGTCGCGATCCAATACATCGTCCTCCAGCCGACTTGTCTCCAAGGGTCTATTGCTGCCTCGGGCACCTTATGGTCGTTCTCCTGTGAGTTTAGATTATCGAATCCGACGCAAAAATGATAGTTAATTGTAACGTTCAAGGCTTTCTAATGACGATGGGACACTCAAATTGCGTCGAGATTCAATACATCGTCCTCCAGCCGACTTGTCTCCAAGGGGATATTGCTGTCTCGGGCACAATATGATCCTTCTCCCGTGAGTCTAGATTTTCGAATCCGACGCAAAAATGATAGTGAATTGTAACGTTCAGCGCCTCCTAATGACGATAGAAGACACAAATTGCGTCGCGATCCAATACATCGTCCTCCAGCCGACTTGTCTCCAAGGGCCTATTGCTGCCTCGGGCACCTTATGGTCGTTCTCCTGTGAGTCTAGATTATCGTATCCGACGCAAAAATGATAGTTAATTGTAACGTTCAGGGCATTCTAATGACGATGGAACACTCAAATTGCGTCGAGATACAATACATCGTCCTCCAGCCGACTTGTCTCCAAGGATCTAATGCTGCCTCGGGCACCTTATGGTCGTTCTCCTGTGAGTCTAGATTTTCGAACCCGACGCTAAAATGATAGTTAATTGTAACGTTCAGGGCCTCCTAATGCCGATGGAACACTCAAATTGCGTCGAGATTCAATACATCGGCCTCCAGCCGACTTGTCTCCAAGGGTCTATTGCTGCCTCGGGCACCTTATGGTCGTTCTCCTGTGAGTTTAGATTATCGAATCCGACGCAAAAATGATAGTTAATTATAACGTTCAGGGCCTCCTAATGCCGATGGAACACTCAAATTGCGTCGAGATTCAATACATCGGCCTCCAGCCTACTTGTCTCCAAGGGGATATCGCTGCCTCGGGCACCACATGGTCCTTCTCCTGTGAGTCTAGATTTTCGAATCCGACGCAAAAATGATAGTGAATTGTAACGTTCAGCGCCTCCTAATGACGATAGAAGACTCAAATTGCGTCGCGATCCAATACATCGTCCTCCAGCCGACTTGTCTCCAAGGGTCTATTGCTGCCTCGGGCACCTTATGGTCGTTGTCCTGTGAGTCTAGATTTTCGAATCCGACGCAAAAATGATAGTTAATTGTAACGTTCAGGGCCTCCTAATGACGATAGAAGACTCAAATTGCGTCGCGATCCAATACATCGTCCTCCAGCCGACTTGTCTCCAAGGGTCTATTGCTGCCTCGGGCACCTTATGGTCGTTCTCCTGTGAGTTTAGATTATCGAATCCGACGCAAAAATGATAGTTAATTGTAACGTTCAAGGCCTTCTAATGACGATGGGACACTCAAATTGCGTCGAGATTCAATACATCGTCCTCCAGCCGACTTGTCTCCAAGGGGATATTGCTGTCTCGGGCACAATATGATCCTTCTCCCGTGAGTCTAGATTTCCGAATCCGACGCAAAAATGATAGTGAATTGTAACGTTCAGCGCCTCCTAATGACGATAGAAGACTCAAATTGCGTCGCGATCCAATACATCGTCCTCCAGCCGACTTGTCTCCAAGGGTCTATTGCTGCCTCGGGCACCTTATGGTCGTTCTCCTGTGAGTCTAGATTATCGTATCCGACGCAAAAATGATAGTTAATTGTAACGTTCAGGGCCTCCTAATGCAGATGGAACACTCAAATTATGTCGAGATTCAATACATCGGCCTCCAGCCGACTTGTCTCCAAGGGTCTATTGCTGCCTCGGGCACCTTATGGTCGTTGTCCTGTGAGTCTAGATTTTCGAATCCGACGCAAAAATGATAGTTAATTGTAACGTTCAGGGCCTTCTAATGACGATGGAACACTGAAATTGCGTCGAGATTCAATACATCGGCCTCCAGCCTACTTGTCTCCAAGGGGATATCGCTGCCTCGGGCACCACATGGTCCTTCTCCTGTGAGTATAGATTTTCGAATCCGACGCAAAAATGATAGTGAATTGTAACGTTCAGCGCCTCCTAATGACGATAGAAGACTCAAATTGCGTCGCGATCCAATACATCGTCCTCCAGCCGACTTGTCTCCAAGGGTCTATTGCTGCCTCGGGCACCGTATGGTCGTTCTCCTGTGAGTCTAGATTTTCGAATCCGACGCAAAAATGATAGTTAATTGTAACGTTCAGGGCCTTGTAATGACGATGGATCACTCAAATTGCGTCGAGATACAATACATCGTCCTCCAGCCGACTTGTCTCCAAGGATCTAATGCTGCCTCGGGCACCTTATGGTCGTTCTCCTGTGAGTCTAGATTTTCGAACCCGACGCAAAAATGATAGTTAATTGTAACGTTCAGGGCCTCCTAATGCCGATGGAACACTCAAATTGCGTCGAGATTCAATACATCGGCCTCCAGCCGACTTGTCTCCAAGGGTCTATTGCTGCCTCGGGCACCTTATGGTCGTTCTCCTGTGAGTTTAGATTATCGAATCCGACGCAAAAATGATAGTTAATTGTAACGTTCAGGGCCTCCTAATGCCGATGGAACTCTCAAATTGCGTCGAGATTCAATACATCGGCCTCCAGCCTACTTGTCTCCAAGGGGATATCGCTGCCTCGGGCACCACATGGTCCTTCTCCTGTGAGTCTAGATTTTCGAATCCGACGCAAAAATGATAGTGAATTGTAACGTTCAGCGCCTCCTAATGACGATAGAAGACTCAAATTGCGTCGCGATCCAATACATCGTCCTCCAGCCGACTTGTCTCCAAGGGTCTATTGCTGCCTCGGGCACCTTATGGTCGTTGTCCTGTGAGTCTAGATTTTCGAATCCGACGCAAAAATGATAGTTAATTGTAACGTTCAGGGCCTTCTAATGACGATGGAACACTCAAATTGCGTCGAGATTCAATACATCGGCCTCCAGCCTACTTGTCTCCAAGGGGATATCGCTGCCTCGGGCACCACATGGTCCTTCTCCTGTGAGTCTAGATTTTCGAATCCGACGCAAAAATGATAGTGAATTGTAACGTTCAGCGCCTCCTAATGACGATAGAAGACTCAAATTGCGTCGCGATCCAATACATCGTCCTCCAGCCGACTTGTCTCCAAGGGTCTATTGCTGCCTCGGGCACCTTATGGTCGTTGTCCCGTGAGTCTAGATTTTCGAATCCGACGCAAAAATGATAGTTAATTGTAACGTTCAGGGCCTCCTAATGACGATAGAAGACTCAAATTGCGTCGCGATCCAATACATCGTCCTCCAGCCGACTTGTCTCCAAGGGTCTATTGCTGCCTCGGGCACCTTATGGTCGTTCTCCTGTGAAATTAGATTATCGAATCCGACGCAAAAATGATAGTTAATTGTAACGTTCAAGGCCTTCTAATGACGATGGGACACTCAAATTGCGTCGAGATTCAATACATCGTCCTCCAGCCGACTTGTCTCCAAGGGGATATTGCTGTCTCGGGCACAATATGATCCTTCTCCCGTGAGTCTAGATTTTCGAATCCGACGCAAAAATGATAGTGAATTGTAACGTTCAGCGCCTCCTAATGACGATAGAAGACTCAAATTGCGTCGCGATCCAATACATCGTCCTCCAGCCGACTTGTCTCCAAGGGTCTATTGCTGCCTCGGGCACCTTATGGTCGTTCTCCTGTGAGTCTAGATTATCGTATCCGACGCAAAAATGATAGTTAATTGTAACGTTCAGGGCCTCCTAATGCAGATGGAACACTCAAATTATGTCGAGATTCAATACATCGGCCTCCAGCCGACTTGTCTCCAAGGGTCTATTGCTGCCTCGGGCACCTTATGGTCGTTGTCCTGTGAGTCTAGATTTTCGAATCCGACGCAAAAATGATAGTTAATTGTAACGTTCAGGGCCTTCTAATGACGATGGAACACTGAAATTGCGTCGAGATTCAATACATCGGCCTCCAGCCTACTTGTCTCCAAGGGGATATCGCTGCCTCGGGCACCACATGGTCCTTCTCCTGTGAGTATAGATTTTCGAATCCGACGCAAAAATGATAGTGAATTGTAACGTTCAGCGCCTCCTAATGACGATAGAAGACTCAAATTGCGTCGCGATCCAATACATCGTCCTCCAGCCGACTTGTCTCCAAGGGTCTATTGCTGCCTCGGGCACCGTATGGTCGTTCTCCTGTGAGTCTAGATTTTCGAATCCGACGCAAAAATGATAGTTAATTGTAACGTTCAGGGCCTTGTAATGACGATGGATCACTCAAATTGCGTCGAGATACAATACATCGTCCTCCAGCCGACTTGTCTCCAAGGATCTAATGCTGCCTCGGGCACCTTATGGTCGTTCTCCTGTGAGTCTAGATTTTCGAACCCGACGCAAAAATGATAGTTAATTGTAACGTTCAGGGCCTCCTAATGCCGATGGAACACTCAAATTGCGTCGAGATTCAATACATCGGCCTCCAGCCGACTTGTCTCCAAGGGTCTATTGCTGCCTCGGGCACCTTATGGTCGTTCTCCTGTGAGTTTAGATTATCGAATCCGACGCAAAAATGATAGTTAATTGTAACGTTCAGGGCCTCCTAATGCCGATGGAACTCTCAAATTGCGTCGAGATTCAATACATCGGCCTCCAGCCTACTTGTCTCCAAGGGGATATCGCTGCCTCGGGCACCACATGGTCCTTCTCCTGTGAGTCTAGATTTTCGAATCCGACGCAAAAATGATAGTGAATTGTAACGTTCAGCGCCTCCTAATGACGATAGAAGACTCAAATTGCGTCGCGATCCAATACATCGTCCTCCAGCCGACTTGTCTCCAAGGGTCTATTGCTGCCTCGGGCACCTTATGGTCGTTGTCCTGTGAGTCTAGATTTTCGAATCCGACGCAAAAATGATAGTTAATTGTAAAGTTCAGGGCCTTCTAATGACGATGGAACACTCAAATTGCGTCGAGATTCAATACATCGGCCTCCAGCCTACTTGTCTCCAAGGGGATATCGCTGCCTCGGGCACCACATGGTCCTTCTCCTGTGAGTCTAGATTTTCGAATCCGACGCAAAAATGATAGTGAATTGTAACGTTCAGCGCCTCCTAATGACGATAGAAGACTCAAATTGCGTCGCGATCCAATACATCGTCCTCCAGCCGACTTGTCTCCAAGGGTCTATTGCTGCCTCGGGCACCTTATGGTCGTTCTCCTGTGAGTCTAGATTTTCGAATCCGACGCAAAAATGATAGTTAATTGTAACGTTCAGGGCCTTGTAATGACGATGGAACACTCAAATTGCGTCGAGATACAATACATCGTCCTCCAGCCGACTTGTCTCCAAGGATCTAATGCTGCCTCGGGCACTTTATGGTCGTTCTCTTGTAATTCTAGATTTTCGAATCCGACTCAAAAATGATAGTGAATTTTAACGTTCAGGGCCGCCTAATGACGATGGAACTCTCAAATTGCGTCGAGATTCAATACATCGTCCTCCAGCCGACTTGTCTCCAAGGGTCTATTGCTGCCTCGGGCACCTTATGGTCGTTCTCCTGTGAGTCTAGATTATCGAATCCGACGCAAAAATGATAGTTAATTGTAACGTTCAGGGCCTCCTAATGCCGATGGAACACTCAAATTGCGTCGAGATTCAATACATCGGCCTCCAGCCGACTTGTCTCCAAGGGTCTATTGCTGCCTCGGGCACCTTATGGTCGTTCTCCTGTGAGTCTAGATTTTCGAACCCGACGCAAAAATGATAGTGAATTGTAACGTTCAGCGCCTCCTAATGACGATAGAAGACTCAAATTGCGTCGCGATCCAATACATCGTCCTCCAGCCGACTTGTCTCCAAGGGTCTATTGCTGCCTCGGGCACCTTATGGTCGTTCTCCTGTGAGTCTAGATTTTCGAATCCGACGCAAAAATGATAGTTAATTGTAACGTTCAGGGCCTTGTAATGACGATGGAACACTCAAATTGCGTCGAGATTCAATACATCGGCCTCCAGCCGACTTGTCTCCAAGGGTCTATTGCTGCCTCGGGCACCTTATGGTCGTTGTCCTGTGAGTATAGATTTTCGAATCCGACGCAAAAATGATAGTTAATTGTAACGTTCAGGGCCTCCTAATGACGATGGAACACTCAAATTGCGTCGAGATTCAATACATCGGCCTCCAGCCGACTTGTCTCCAAGGGTCTATTGCTGCCTCGGGCACCTTATGGTCGTTCTCCTGCGAGTCTAGATTTTCGAATCCGACGCAAAAATGATAGTGAATTGTAACGTTCAGGGCTTTCTAATGACGATGGGACACTCAAATTGCGTCGAGATTCAATACATCGTCCTCCAGCCGACTTGTCTCCAAGGGGATATTGCTGTCTCGGGCACAATATGATCCTTCTCCTGTGAGTCTAGATTTTCGAATCCGACTCAAAAATGATAGTGAATTGTAACGTTCAGCGCCTCCTAATGACGATAGAAGACTCAAATTGCGTCGCGATCCAATACATCGTCCTCCAGCCGACTTGTCTCCAAGGGTCTATTGCTGCCTCGGGCACCTTATGGTCGTTCTCCTGTGAGTAGATTTTCGAATCCGACGCAAAAATGATAGTTAATTGTAACGTTCAGGGCCTTCTAATGCCGATGGAACACTCAAATTGCGTCGAGATTCAATACATCGTCCTCCAGCCGACTTGTCTCCAAGGGGATATTGCTGTCTCGGGCACAATATGATCCTTCTCCTGTGAGTCTAGATTTTCGAATCCGACGCAAAAATGATAGTGAAATGTAACGTTCAGCGCCTCCTAATGACGACAGAAGACTCAAATTGCGTCGTGATCCAATACATCGTCCTCCAGCCGACTTGTCTCCAAGGGTCTATTGCTGCCTCGGGCACCTTATGGTCGTTGTCCTGTGAGTCTAGATTTTCGAATCCGACGCAAAAATGATAGTTAATTGTAACGTTCAGGGCCTCCTAATGACGATAGAAGACTCAAATTGCGTCGCGATCCAATACATCGTCCTCCAGCCGACTTGTCTCCAAGGGTCTATTGCTGCCTCGGGCACCTTATGGTCGTTCTCCTGTGAGTTTAGATTATCGAATCCGACGCAAAAATGATAGTTAATTGTAATGTTCAAGGCCTTCTAATGACGATGGGACACTCAAATTGCGTCGAGATTCAATACATCGTCCTCCAGCCGACTTGTCTCCAAGGGGATATTGCTGTCTCGGGCACAATATGATCCTTCTCCCGTGAGTCTAGATTTTCGAATCCGACGCAAAAATGATAGTGAATTGTAACGTTCAGCGCCTCCTAATGACGATAGAAGACTCAAATTGCGTCGCGATCCAATACATCGTCCTCCAGCCGACTTGTCTCCAAGGGTCTATTGCTGCCTTGGGCACCTTATGGTCGTTCTCCTGTGAGTCTAGATTATCGTATCCGACGCAAAAATGATAGTTAATTGTAACGTTCAGGGCCTTCTAATGCCGATGGAACACTCAAATCGCGTCGAGATTCAATACATCGGCCTCCAGCCGACTTGTCTCCAAGGGTCTATTGCTGCCTCGGGCACCTTATGGTCGTTCTCCTGTGAGTTTAGATTATCGAATCCGACGCAAAAATGATAGTTAATTGTAACGTTCAGGGCCTCCTAATGCAGATGGAACACTCAAATTATGTCGAGATTCAATACATCGGCCTCCAGCCGACTTGTCTCCAAGGGTCTATTGCTGCCTCGGGCACCTTATGGTCGTTGTCCTGTGAGTCTAGATTTTCGAATCCGACGCAAAAATGATAGTTAATTGTAACGTTCAGGGCCTTCTAATGACGATGGAACACTGAAATTGCGTCGAGATTCAATACATCGGCCTCCAGCCTACTTGTCTCCAAGGGGATATCGCTGCCTCGGGCACCACATGGTCCTTCTCCTGTGAGTATAGATTTTCGAATCCGACGCAAAAATGATAGTGAATTGTAACGTTCAGCGCCTCCTAATGACGATAGAAGACTCAAATTGCGTCGCGATCCAATACATCGTCCTCCAGCCGACTTGTCTCCAAGGGTCTATTGCTGCCTCGGGCACCGTATGGTCGTTCTCCTGTGAGTCTAGATTTTCGAATCCGACGCAAAAATGATAGTTAATTGTATCGTTCAGGGCCTTGTAATGACGATGGATCACTCAAATTGCGTCGAGATACAATACATCGTCCTCCAGCCGACTTGTCTCCAAGGATCTAATGCTGCCTCGGGCACCTTATGGTCGTTCTCCTGTGAGTCTAGATTTTCGAACCCGACGCAAAAATGATAGTTAATTGTAACGTTCAGGGCCTCCTAATGCCGATGGAACACTCAAATTGCGTCGAGATTCAATACATCGGCCTCCAGCCGACTTGTCTCCAAGGGTCTATTGCTGCCTCGGGCACCTTATGGTCGTTCTCCTGTGAGTTTAGATTATCGAATCCGACGCAAAAATGATAGTTAATTGTAACGTTCAGGGCCTCCTAATGCCGATGGAACTCTCAAATTGCGTCGAGATTCAATACATCGGCCTCCAGCCTACTTGTCTCCAAGGGGATATCGCTGCCTCGGGCACCACATGGTCCTTCTCCTGTGAGTCTAGATTTTCGAATCCGACGCAAAAATGATAGTGAATTGTAACGTTCAGCGCCTCCTAATGACGATAGAAGACTCAAATTGCGTCGCGATCCAATACATCGTCCTCCAGCCGACTTGTCTCCAAGGGTCTATTGCTGCCTCGGGCACCTTATGGTCGTTGTCCTGTGAGTCTAGATTTTCGAATCCGACGCAAAAATGATAGTTAATTGTAACGTTCAGGGCCTTCTAATGACGATGGAACACTCAAATTGCGTCGAGATTCAATACATCGGCCTCCAGCCTACTTGTCTCCAAGGGGATATCGCTGCCTCGGGCACCACATGGTCCTTCTCCTGTGAGTCTAGATTTTCGAATCCGACGCAAAAATGATAGTGAATTGTAACGTTCAGCGCCTCCTAATGACGATAGAAGACTCAAATTGCGTCGCGATCCAATACATCGTCCTCCAGCCGACTTGTCTCCAAGGGTCTATTGCTGCCTCGGGCACCTTATGGTCGTTCTCCTGTGAGTCTAGATTTTCGAATCCGACGCAAAAATGATAGTTAATTGTAACGTTCAGGGCCTTGTAATGACGATGGAACACTCAAATTGCGTCGAGATACAATACATCGTCCTCCAGCCGACTTGTCTCCAAGGATCTAATGCTGCCTCGGGCACTTTATGGTCGTTCTCTTGTAATTCTAGATTTTCGAATCCGACGCAAAAATGATAGTGAATTGTAACGTTCAGGGCCGCCTAATGACGATGGAACTCTTAAATTGCGTCGAGATTCAATACATCGTCCTCCAGCCGACTTGTCTCCAAGGGTCTATTGCTGCCTCGGGCACCTTATGGTCGTTCTCCTGTGAGTCTAGATTATCGAATCCGACGCAAAAATGATAGTTAATTGTAACGTTCAGGGCCTCCTAATGCCGATGGAACACTCAAATTGCGTCGAGATTCAATACATCGGCCTCCAGCCGACTTGTCTCCAAGGGTCTATTGCTGCCTCGGGCACCTTATGGTCGTTCTCCTGTGAGTCTAGATTTTCGAACCCGACGCAAAAATAATAGTGAATTGTAACGTTCAGCGCCTCCTAATGACGATAGAAGACACAAATTGCGTCGCGATCCAATACATCGTCCTCCAGCCGACTTGTCTCCAAGGGTCTATTGCTGCCTCGGGCACCTTATGGTCGTTCTCCTGTGAGTCTAGATTTTCGAATCCGACGCAAAAATGATAGTTAATTGTAACGTTCAGGGCCTTGTAATGACGATGGAACACTCAAATTGCGTCGAGATTCAATACATCGGCCTCCAGCCGACTTGTCTCCAAGGGTCTATTGCTGCCTCGGGCACCTTATGGTCGTTGTCCTGTGAGTCTAGATTTTCGAATCCGACGCAAAAATGATAGTTAATTGTAACGTTCAGGGCCTCCTAATGACGATGGAACACTCAAATTGCGTCGAGATTCAATACATCGGCCTCCAGCCGACTTGTCTCCAAGGGTCTATTGCTGCCTCGGGCACCTTATGGTCGTTCTCCTGCGAGTCTAGATTTTCGAATCCGACGCAAAAATGATAGTGAATTGTAACGTTCAGGGCCTTCTAATGACGATGGGACACTCAAATTGCGTCGAGATTCAATACATCGTCCTCCAGCCGACTTGTCTCCAAGGGGATATTGCTGTCTCGGGCACAATATGATCCTTCTCCTGTGAGTCTAGATTTTCGAATCCGACGCAAAAATGATAGTGAATTGTAACGTTCAGCGCCTCCTAATGACGATAGAAGACTCAAATTGCGTCGCGATCCAATACATCGTCCTCCAGCCGACTTGTCTCCAAGGGTCTATTGCTGCCTCGGGCACCTTATGGTCGTTCTCCTGTGAGTAGATTTTCGAATCCGACGCAAAAATGATAGTTAATTGTAACGTTCAGGGCCTTCTAATGCCGATGGAACACTCAAATTGCGTCGAGATTCAATACATCGTCCTCCAGCCGACTTGTCTCCAAGGGGATATTGCTGTCTCGGGCACAATATGATCCTTCTCCTGTGAGTCTAGATTTTCGAATCCGACGCAAAAATGATAGTGAATTGTAACGTTCAGCGCCTCCTAATGACGATAGAAAACTCAAATTGCGTCGCGATCCAATTCATCGTCCTCCAGCCGACTTGTCTCCAAGGGTCTATTGCTGCCTCGGGCACCTTATGGTCGTTCTCCTGTGAGTCTAGATTTTCGAACCCGACGCAAAAATGATAGTTAATTGTAACGTTCAGGGCCTTCTAATGCCGATGGAACACTCAAATTGCGTCGAGATTCAATACATCGGCCTCCAGCCGACTTGTCTCCAAGGGTCTATTGCTGCCTCGGGCACCTTATGGTCGTTCTCCTGTGAGTCTAGATTTTCGAATCCGACGCAAAAATGATAGTTAATTGTAACGTTCAGGGCCTTCTAATGACGATGGAACACTCAAATTGCGTCGCGATCCAATACATCGTCCTCCAGCCGACTTGTCTCCAAGGGTCTATTGCTGCCTCGGGCACCTTATGGTCGTTCTCCTGTGAGTTTAGATTATCGAATCCGACGCAAAAATGATAGTTAATTGTAACGTTCAGGGCCTTCTAATGACGATGGGACACTCAAATTGCGTCGAGATTCAATACATCGTCCTCCAGCCGACTTGTCTCCAAGGGGATATTGCTGTCTCGGGCACAATATGATCCTTCTCCTGTGAGTCTAGATTTTCGAATCCGACGCAAAAATGATAGTTAATTGTAACGTTCAGGGCCTTCTAATGCCGATGGAACACTCAAATTGCGTCGAGATTCAATACATCGGCCTCCAGCCGACTTGTCTCCAAGGGTCTATTGCTGCGCCTCCTAATGACGATAGAAGACTCAAATTGCGTCGCGATCCAATACATCGTCCTCCAGCCGACTTGTCTCCAAGGGTCTATTGCTGCCTCGGGCACCTTATGGTCGTTCTCCTGTGAGTCTAGATTTTCGAATCCGACGCAAAAATGATAGTTAATTGTAACGTTCAGGGCCTTGTAATGACGATGGAACACTCAAATTGCGTCGAGATTCAGTACATCGGCCTCCAGCCGACTTGTCTCCAAGGGTCTATTGCTGCCTCGGGCACCTTATGGTCGTTCTCCTGTGAGTTTAGATTATCGAATCCGACGCAAAAATGATAGTTAATTATAACGTTCAGGGCCTCCTAATGCCGATGGAACACTCAAATTGCGTCGAGATTCAATACATCGGCCTCCAGCCGACTTGTCTCCAAGGGTCTATTGCTGCCTCGGGCACCTTATGGTCGTTCTCCTGTGAGTCTAGATTTTCGAATCCGACGCAAAAATGATAGTTAATTGTAACGTTCAGGGCCTCCTAACGACGATAGAAGACTCAAATTGCGTCGAGATTCAATACATCGGCCTCCAGCCGACTTGTCTCCAATGGTCTATTGCTGCCTCGGGCACCTTATGGTCGTTCTCCTGTGAGTTTAGATTATCGAATCCGACGCAAAAATGATAGTTAATTGTAACGTTCAGGGCCTTCTAATGACGATGGGACACTCAAATTGCGTCGAGATTCAATACATCGTCCTCCAGCCGACTTGTCTCCAAGGGGATATTGCTGTCTCGGGCACAATATGATCCTTCTCCTGTGAGTCTAGATTTTCGAATCCGACGCAAAAATGATAGTTAATTGTAACGTTCAGGGCCGCCTAATGACGATGGAACTCTCAAATTGCGTCGAGATTCAATACATCGTCCTCCAGCCGACTTGTCTCCAAGGGTCTATTGCTGCCTCGGGCGCCTTATGGTCGTTCTACTGTGAGTTTAGATTATCGAATCCGACGCAAAAATGATAGTTAATTGTAACGTTCAGGGCCTTCTAATGACGATGGGACACTCAAATTGCGTCGAGATTCAATACATCGTCCTCCAGCCGACTTGTCTCCAAGGGTCTATTGCTGCCTCGGGCACCATATGGTCGTTCTCCTGTGAGTCTAGATTTTCGAATCCGACGCAAAAATGATAGTTAATTGTAACGTTCAGGGCCTTGTAATGACGATGGAACACTCAAATTGCGTCGCGATCCAATACATCGTCCTCCAGCCGACTTGTCTCCAAGGGTCTATTGCTGTCTCGGGCACAATTTGATCCTTCTCCTGTGAGTCTAGATTTTCGAATCCGACGCAAAAATGATAGTGAATTGTAACGTTCAGCGCCTCCTAATGACGATAGAAAACTCAAATTGCGTCGCGATCCAATACATCGTCCTCCAGCCGACTTGTCTCCAAGGGTCTATTGCTGCCTCGGGCACCTTATGGTCGTTCTCCTGTGAGTCTAGATTTTCGAACCCGACGCAAAAATGATAGTTAATTGTAACGTTCAGGGCCTTCTAATGCCGATGGAACACTCAAATTGCGTCGAGATTCAATACATCGGCCTCCAGCCGACTTGTCTCCAAGGGTCTATTGCTGCCTCGGGCACCTTATGGTCGTTCTCCTGTGAGTCTAGATTTTCGTATCCGACGCAAAAATGATAGTTAATTGTAACGTTCAGGGCCTTCTAATGACGATGGAACACTCAAATTGCGTCGCGATCCAATACATCGTCCTCCAGCCGACTTGTCTCCAAGGGTCTATTGCTGCCTCGGGCACCTTATGGTCGTTCTCCTGTGAGTTTAGATAATCGAATCCGACGCAAAAATGATAGTTAATTGTAACGTTCAGGGCCTTCTAATGACGATGGGACACTCAAATTGCGTCGAGATTCAATACATCGTCCTCCAGCCGACTTGTCTCCAAGGGGATATTGCTGTCTCGGGCACAATATGATCCTTCTCCTGTGAGTCTAGATTTTCGAATCCGACGCAAAAATGATAGTTAATTGTAACGTTCAGGGCCTTCTAATGCCGATGGAAAACTCAAATTGCGTCGAGATTCAATACATCGGCCTCCAGCCGACTTGTCTCCAAGGGTCTATTGCTGCGCCTCCTAATGCCGATAGAAGACTCAAATTGCGTCGCGATCCAATACATCGTCCTCCAGCCGACTTGTCTCCAAGGGTCTATTGCTGCCTCGGGCACCTTATGGTCGTTCTCCTGTGAGTCTAGATTTTCGAATCCGACGCAAAAATGATAGTTAATTGTAACGTTCAGGGCCTTGTAATGACGATGGAACACTCAAATTGCGTCGAGATTCAATACATCGGCCTCCAGCCGACTTGTCTCCAAGGGTCTATTGCTGCCTCGGGCACCTTATGGTCGTTCTCCAGTGAGTTTAGATTATCGAATCCGACGCAAAAATGATCGTTAATTATAACGTTCAGGGCCTCCTAATGCCAAAGGAACACTCAAATTGCGTCGAGATTCAATACATCGGCCTCCAGCCGACTTGTCTCCAAGGGTCTATTGCTGCCTCGGGCACCTTATGGTCGTTGTCCTGTGAGTCTAGATTTTCGAATCCGACGCAAACATGATCGTTAATTATAACGTTCAGGGCCTCCTAATGACGATAGAAGACTCAAATTGCGTCGCGATCCAATACATCGTCCTCCAGCCGACTTGTCTCCAAGGGTCTATTGCTGCCTCGGGCACCTTATGGTCGTTCTCCTGTGAGTTTAGATTATCGAATCCGACGCAAAAAAGATAGTTAATTGTAACGTTCAGGGCCTTCTAATGACGATGGAACACTCAAATTGCGTCGAGATTCAATACATCGGCCTCCAGCCTACTTGTCTCCAAGGGTCTATTGCTGCCTCGGGCACAATATGATCCTTCTCCTGTGAGTCTAGATTTTCGAATCCGACGCAAAAATGATAGTTAATTGTAACGTTCAGGGCCGCCTAATGACGATGGAACTCTCAAATTGCGTCGAGATTCAATACATCGTCCTCCAGCTGACTTGTCTCCAAGGGGATATTGCTGTCTCGGGCACAATATGATCCTTCTTATGTGAGTCTAGATTTTCGAATCCGACGCAAAAATGATAGTGAATTGTAACGTTCAGCGCCTCCTAATGACGATAGAAGACTCAAATTGCGTCGCGATCCAATACATCGTCCTCCAGCCGACTTGTCTCCAAGGGTCTATTGCTGCCTCGGGCACCTTATGGTCGTTCTCCTGTGAGTCTAGATTTTCGAATCCGACGCAAAAATGATAGTTAATTGTAACGTTCAGGGCCTTGTAATGACGATGGAACACTCAAATTGCGTCGAGATTCAATACATCGGCCTCCAGCCGACTTGTCTCCAAGGGTCTATTGCTGCCTCGGGCACCTTATGGTCGTTCTCCTGTGAGTTTAGATTATCGAATCCGACGCAAAAATGATAGTTAATATTAACGTTCAGGGCCTCCTAATGCCGATGGAACACTCAAATTGCGTCGAGATTCAATACATCGGCCTCCAGCCGACTTGTCTCCAAGGGTCTATTGCTGCCTCGGGCACCTTATGGTCGTTCTCCTGTGAGTCTAGATTTTCGAATCCGACGCAAAAATGATAGTTAATTGTAACGTTCAGGGCCTTGTAATGACGATGGAACACTCAAATTGCGTCGAGATACAATACATCGTCCTCCAGCCGACTTGTCTCCAAGGATCTAAAGCTGCCTCGGGCACTTTATTATCCTTCTCCTGTGAGTCTAGATTTTCGAATCCGACGCAAAAATGATAGTTAATTGTAACGTTAAGGGCCTTCTAATGACGATGGGACACTCAAATTGCGTCGAGATTCAATACATCGTCCTCCAGCCGACTTGTCTCCAAGGGGATATTGCTGTCTCGGGCACAATTTGATCCTTCTCCTGTGAGTCTAGATTTTCGAATCCAACGCAAAAATGATAGTTAATTGTAACGTTCAGCGCCTCCTAATGACGACAGAAGACTCAAATTGCGTCGAGATTCAATACATCGTCCTCCAGCCGATTTGTCTCCAAGGGGTATATTGCTGTCTCGAGCACCGTATGAACTTCTCCTGTAAGTAGATTTTCGAATCCGACGCAAAAATGATGGTTAATTGTAACGTTCAGGGCCTTCTAATGCCGATGGAACACTCAAATTGCGTCGAGATTCAATACATCGTCCTCCAGCCGACTTGTCTCCAAGGGGATATTGCTGTCTCGGGCACAATATGATCCTTCTCCTGTGAGTCTAGATTTTCGAATCCGACGCAAAAATGATAGTGAATTGTAACGTTCAGCGCCTCCTAATGACGATAGAAGACTCAAATTGCGTCGCGATCCAATACATCGTCCTCCAGCCGACTTGTCTCCAAGGGTCTATTGCTGCCTCGGGCACCTTATGGTCGTTCTCCTGTGAGTCTAGATTTTCGAACCCGACGCAAAAATGATAGTTAATTGTAACGTTCAGGGCCTTCTAATGCCGATGGAACACTCAAATTGCGTCGAGATTCAATACATCGGCCTCCAGCCGACTTGTCTCCAAGGGTCTATTGCTGCCTCGGGCACCTTATGGTCGTTCTCCTGTGAGTCTAGATTTTCGAATCCGACGCAAAAATGATAGTTAATTGTAACGTTCAGGGCCTTCTAATGACGATGGAACACTCAAATTGCGTCGCGATCCAATACATCGTCCTCCAGCCGACTTGTCTCCAAGGGTCTATTGCTGCCTCGGGCACCTTATGGTCGTTCTCCTGTGAGTTTAGATTATCGAATCCGACGCAAAAATGATAGTTAATTGTAACGTTCAGGGCCTTTTAATGACGATGGGACACTCAAATTGCGTCGAGATTCAATACAACGTCCTCCAGCCGACTTGTCTCCAAGGGGATATTGCTGTCTCGGGCACAATATGATCCTTCTCCTGTGAGTCTAGATTTTCGAATCCGACGCAAAAATGATAGTGAATTGTAACGTTCAGCGCCTCCTAATGACGATAGAAGACTCAAATTGCGTCGCGATCCAATACATCGTCCTCCAGCCGACTTGTCTCCAAGGGTCTATTGCTGCCTCGGGCACCTTATGGTCGTTCTCCTGTGAGTCTAGATTTTCGAATCCGACGCAAAAATGATAGTTAATTGTAACGTTCAGGGCCTTGTAATGACGATGGAACACTCAAATTGCGTCGAGATTCAATACATCGGCCTCCAGCCGACTTGTCTCCAAGGGTCTATTGCTGCCTCGGGCACCTTATGGTCGTTCTCCTGTGAGTCTAGATTATCGAATCCGACGCAAAAATGATAGTTAATTGTAACGTTCAGGGCCTTGTAATGACGATGGAACACTCAAATTGCGTCGAGATACAATACATCGTCCTCCAGCCGACTTGTCTCCAAGGATCTAATGCTAACTCGGGCACTTTATGGTCGTTGTCCTGTGAGTCTAGATTTTCGAATCCGACGCAAAAATGATAGTTAATTGTAACGTTCAGGGCCTTCTAATGACGATGGAACACTCAAATTGCGTCGAGATTCAATACATCGGCCTCCAGCCTACTTGTCTCCAAGGGTCTATTGCTGCCTCGGGCACCTTATGGTCGTTCTCCTGTGAGTCTAGATTTTCGAATCCGAGGCAAAAATGATAGTTAATTGTAACGTTCAGGGCCTTGTAATGACGATGGAACACTCAAATTGCGTCGAGATTCAATACATCGGCCTCCAGCCGACTTGTCTCCAAGGGTCTATTGCTGCCTCGGGCACCTTATGGTCGTTCTCCTGTGAGTTTAGATTATCGAATCCGACGCAAAAATGATAGTTAATTGTAACGTTCAGGGCCTTGTAATGACGATGGAACACACAAATTGCGTCGAGATTCAATACATCGGCCTCCAGCCGACTTGTCTCCAAGGGTCTATTGCTGCCTCGGGCACCTTATGGTCATTCTCCTGTGAGTTTAGATTATCGAATCCGACGCAAAAATGATAGTTAATTGTAACGTTCAGGGCCTTCTAATGACGATGGAACACTCAAATTGCGTCGAGATTCAATACATCGTCCTCCAGCCGACTTGTCTCCAAGGGTCTATGCTGTCTCGGGCACAATTTGATCCTTCTCCTGTCAGTCTAGATTTTCGAATCCGACGCAAAAATGATAGTGAATTGTAACGTTCAGCGCCTCCTAATGACGATAGAAAACTCAAATTGCGTCGCGATCCAATACATCGTCCTCCAGCCGACTTGTCTCCAAGGGTCTATTGCTGCCTCGGGCACCTTATGGTCGTTCTCCTGTGAGTCTAGATTTTCGAACCCGACGCAAAAATGATAGTTAATTGTAACGTTCAGGGCCTTCTAATGCCGATGGAACACTCAAATTGCGTCGAGATTCAATACATCGGCCTCCAGCCGACTTGTCTCCAAGGGTCTATTGCTGCCTCGGGCACCTTATGGTCGTTCTCCTGTGAGTCTAGATTTTCGAATCCGACGCAAAAATGATAGTTAATTGTAACGTTCAGGGCCTTCTAATGACGATGGAACACTCAAATTTCGTCGCGATCCAATACATCGTCCTCCAGCCGACTTGTCTCCAAGGGTCTATTGCTGCCTCGGGCACCTTATGGTCGTTCTCCTGTGAGTTAAATTATCGAATCCGACGCAAAAATGATAGTTAATTGTAACGTTCAGGGCCTTCTAATGACGATGGGACACTCAAATTGCGCCGAGATTCAATACATCGTCCTCCAGCCGACTTGTCTCCAAGGGGATATTGCTGTCTCGGGCACAATATGATCCTTCTCCTGTGAGTCTAGATTTTCGAATCCGACGCAAAAATGATAGTTAATTGTAACGTTCAGGGCCTTCTAATGCCGATGGAACACTCAAATTGCGTCGAGATTCAATACATCGGCCTCCAGCCGACTTGTCTCAAAGGGTCTATTGCTGCGCCTCCTAATGACGATAGAAGACTCAAATTGCGTCGAGATTCAATACATCGTCCTCCAGCCGACTTGTCTCCAATGGTCTATTGCTGCCTCGGGCACCTTATGGTCGTTCTCCTGTGAGTTTAGATTATCGAATCCGACGCAAAAATGATAGTTAATTGTAACGTTCAGGGCCTTCTAATGACGATGGGACACTCAAATTGCGTCGAGATTCAATACATCGTCCTCCAGCCGACTTGTCTCCAAGGGGATATTGCTGTCTCGGGCACAATATGATCCTTCTCCTGTGAGTCTAGATTTTCGAATCCGACGCAAAAATGATAGTTAATTGTAACTTTCAGGGCCTTGTAATGACGATGGAACACTCAAATTGCGTCGAGATTCAATACATCGGCCTCCAGCCGACTTAACTCCAAGGGTCTATTGCTGCCTCGGGCACCTTATGGTCGTTCTCCTGTGAGTCTAGATTATCGAATCCGACGCAAAAATGATAGTTAATTGTAACGTTCAGGGCCTTGTAATGACGATGGAACACTCAAATTGCGTCGAGATACAATACATCGTCCTCCAGCCGACTTGTCTCCAAGGATCTAATGCTAGCTCGGGCACTTTATGGTCGTTGTCCTGTGAGTCTAGATTTTCGAATCCGACGCAAAAATGATAGTTAATTGTAACGTTCAGGGCCTTCTAATGACGATGGAACACTCAAATTGCGTCGAGATTCAATACATCGTCCTCCAGCCGACTTGTCTCCAAGGGTCTATTGCTGTCTCGGGCACAATTTGATCCTTCTCCTGTGAGTCTAGATTTTCGAATCCGACGCAAAAATGATAGTGAATTGTAACGTTCAGCGCCTCCTAATGACGATAGAAAACTCAAATTGCGTCGCGATCCAATACATCGTCCTCCAGCCGACTTGTCTCCAAGGGTCTATTGCTGCCTCGGGCACCTTATGGTCGTTCTCCTGTGAGTCTAGATTTTCGAACCCGACGCAAAAATGATAGTTAATTGTAACGTTCAGGGCCTTCTAATGCCGATGGAACACTCAAATTGCGTCGAGATTCAATACATCGGCCTCCAGCCGACTTGTCTCCAAGGGTCTATTGCTGCCTCGGGCACCTTATGGTCGTTCTCCTGTGAGTTTAGATTATCGAATCCGACGCAAAAATGATAGTTAATTGTAACGTTCAGGGCCTTCTAATGACGATGGGACACTCAAATTGCGTCGAGATTCAATACATCGTCCTCCAGCCGACTTGTCTCCAAGGGGATATTGCTGTCTCGGGCACAATATGATCCTTCTCCTGTGAGTCTAGATTTTCGAATCCGACGCAAAAATGATAGTTAATTGTAACTTTCAGGGCCTTGTAATGACGATGGAACACTCAAATTGCGTCGAGATTCAATACATCGGCCTCCAGCCGACTTAACTCCAAGGGTCTATTGCTGCCTCGGGCACCTTATGGTCGTTCTCCTGTGAGTCTAGATTATCGAATCCGACGCAAAAATGATAGTTAATTGTAACGTTCAGGGCCTTGTAATGACGATGGAACACTCAAATTGCGTCGAGATACAATACATCGTCCTCCAGCCGACTTGTCTCCAAGGATCTAATGCTAGCTCGGGCACTTTATGGTCGTTGTCCTGTGAGTCTAGATTTTCGAATCCGACGCAAAAATGATAGTTAATTGTAACGTTCAGGGCCTTCTAATGACGATGGAACACTCAAATTGCGTCGAGATTCAATACATCGGCCTCCAGCCTACTTGTCTCCAAGGGTCTATTGCTGCCTCGGGCACCTTATGGTCGTTCTCCTGTGAGTCTAGATTTTCGAATCCGAGGCAAAAATGATAGTTAATTGTAACGTTCAGGGCCTTGTAATGACGATGGAACACTCAAATTGCGTCGAGATTCAATACATCGGCCTCCAGCCGACGTGTCTCCAAGGGTCTATTGCTGCCTCGGGCACCTTATGGTCGTTGTCCTGTGAGTCTAGATTTTCGAATCCGACGCAAAAATGATAGTTAATTGTAACGTTCAGGGCCTTCTAATGACGATGGAACACTCAAATTGCGTCGAGATTCAATACATCGTCCTCCAGCCGACTTGTCTCCAAGGGTCTATTGCTGTCTCGGGCACAATTTGATCCTTCTCCTGTGAGTCTAGATTTTCGAATCCGACGCAAAAATGATAGTGAATTGTAACGTTCAGCGCCTCCTAATGACGATAGAAAACTCAAATTGCGTCGCGATCCAATACATCGTCCTCCAGCCGACTTGTCTCCAAGGGTCTATTGCTGCCTCGGGCACCTTATGGTCGTTCTCCTGTGAGTCTAGATTTTCGAACCCGACGCAAAAATGATAGTTAATTGTAACGTTCAGGGCCTTCTAATGCCGATGGAACACTCAAATTGCGTCGAGATTCAATACATCGGCCTCCAGCCGACTTGTCTCCAAGGGTCTATTGCTGCCTCGGGCACCTTATGGTCGTTCTCCTGTGAGTCTAGATTTTCGAATCCGACGCAAAAATGATAGTTAATTGTAACGTTCAGGGCCTTCTAATGTCGATGGAACACTCAAATTGCGTCGCGATCCAATACATCGTCCTCCAGCCGACTTGTCTCCAAGGGTCTATTGCTGCCTCGGGCACCTTATGGTCGTTCTCCTGTGAGTTAAATTATCGAATCCGACGCAAAAATGATAGTTAATTGTATCGTTCAGGGCCTTCTAATGACGATGGGACACTCAAATTGCGTCGAGATTCAATACATCGTCCTCCAGCCGACTTGTCTCCAAGGGGATATTGCTGTCTCGGGCACAATATGATCCTTCTCCTGTGAGTCTAGATTTTCGAATCCGACGCAAAAATGATAGTTAATTGTAACGTTCAGGGCCTTCTAATGCCGATGGAACACTCAAATTGCGTGGAGATTCAATACATCGGCCTCCAGCCGACTTGTCTCCAAGGGTCTATTGCTGCGCCTCCTAATGACGATAGAAGACTCAAATTGCGTCGCGATCCAATACATCGTCCTCCAGCCGACTTGTCTCCAAGGGTCTATTGCTGCCTCGGGCACCTTATGGTCGTTCTCCTGTGAGTCTAGATTTTCGAATCCGACGCAAAAATGATAGTTAATTGTAACGTTCAGGGCCTTGTAATGACGATGGAACACTCAAATTGCGTCGAGATTCAATACATCGGCCTCCAGCCGACTTGTCTCCAAGGGTCTATTGCTGCCTCGGGCACCTTATGGTCGTTCTCCTGTGAGTCTAGATTTTCGAATCCGACGCAAAAATGATAGTTAATTGTAACGTTCAGGGCCTCCTAATGACGATAGAAGACTCAAATTGCGTCGAGATTCAATACATCGGCCTCCAGCCGACTTGTCTCCAATGGTCTATTGCTGCCTCGGGCACCTTATGGTCGTTCTCCTGTGAGTTTAGATTATCGAATCCGACGCAAAAATGATAGTTAATTGTAACGTTCAGGGCCTTCTAATGACGATGGGACACTCAAATTGCGTCGATATTCAATACATCGTCCTCCAGCCGACTTGTCTCCAAGGGGATATTGCTGTCTCGGGCACTATATGATCCTTCTCCTGTGAGTCTAGATTTACGAATCCGACGCAAAAATGATAGTTAATTGTAACTTTCAGGGCCTTGTAATGACGATGGAACACTCAAATTGCGTCGAGATTCAATACATCGGCCTCCAGCCGACTTGTCTCCAAGGGTCTATTGCTGCCTCGGGCACCTTACGGTCGTTCTCCTGTGAGTTTAGATTATCGAATCCGACGCAAAAATGATCGTTAATTATAACGTTCAGGGCCTCCTAATGCCAAAGGAACACTCAAATTGCGTCGAGATTCAATACATCGGCCTCCAGCCGACTTGTCTCCAAGGGTCTATTGCTGCCTCGGGCACCTTATGGTCGTTGTCCTGTGAGTCTAGATTTTCGAATCCGACGCAAACATGATCGTTAATTATAACGTTCAGGGCCTACTAATGACGATAGAAGACTCAAATTGCGTCGCGATCCAATACATCGTCCTCCAGCCGACTTGTCTCCAAGGGTCTATTGCTGCCTCGGGCACCTTATGGTCGTTCTCCTGTGAGTTTAGATTATCGAATCCGACGCAAAAATGATAGTTAATTGTAACGTTCAGGGCCTTCTAATGCCGATGGAACACTCAAATTGCGTCGAGATTCAATACATCGTCCTCCAGCCGACTTGTCTCCAAGGGGATATTGCTGTCTCGGGCACAATATGATCCTTCTCCTGTGAGTCTAGATTTTCGAATCCGACGCAAAAATGATAGTGAATTGTAACGTTCAGCGCCTCCTAATGACGATAGAAGACTCAAATTGCGTCGCGATCCAATACATCGTCCTCCAGCCGACTTGTCTCCAAGGGTCTATTGCTGCCTCGGGCACCTTATGGTCGTTCTCCTGTGAGTCTAGATTTTCGAACCCGACGCAAAAATGATAGTTAATTGTAACGTTCAGGGCCTTCTAATGCCGATGGAACACTCAAATTGCGTCGAGATTCAATACATCGGCCTCCAGCCGACTTGTCTCCACGGGTCTATTGCTGCCTCGGCCACCTTATGGTCGTTCTCCTGTGAGTCTAGATTTTCGAATCCGACGCAAAAATGATAGTGAATTGTAACGTTCAGGGCCTTCTAATGACGATGGAACGCTCAAATTGCGTCGCGATCCAATACATCGTCCTCCAGCCGACTTGTCTCCAAGGGTCTATTGCTGCCTCGGGCACCTTATGGTCGTTCTCCTGTGAGTTTGGATTATCGAATCCGACGCAAAAATGATAGTTAATTGTAACGTTCAGGGCCTTGTAATGACGATGGAACACTCAAATTGCGTCGAGATTCAATACATCGGCCTCCAGCCGACTTGTCTCCAAGGGTCTATTGCTGTCTCGGGCACAATATGATCCTTCTCCTGTGAGTCTAGATTTTCGAATCCGACGCAAAAATGATAGTTAATTGTAACGTTCAGGGCCTTGTAATGACGATGGAACACTCAAATTGCGTCGAGATTCAATACATCGGCCTCCAGCCGACTTGTCTCCAAGGGTCTATTGCTGCCTCGGGCACCTTATGGTCGTTCTCCTGTGAGTTTAGATTAACGAATCCGACGCAAAAATGATAGTTAATTGTAACGTTCAGGGCCTCCTAATGCCGATGGAACACTCAAATTGCGTCGAGATTCAATACATCGGCCTCCAGCCGACTTGTCTCCAAGGGTCTATTGCTGCCTCGGGCACCTTATGGTCGTTGTCCTGTGAGTCTAGATTTTCGAATCCGACGCAAAAATGATAGTTAATTGTAACGTTCAGGGCCTTCTAATGACGATGGAACACTCAGATTGCTTCGAGATTCAATACATCGTCCTCCAGCCGACTTGTCTCCAAGGGTCTATTGCTGCCTCGGGCACAATATGATCCTTCTCCTGTGAGTCTAGATTTTCGAATCCGACGCAAAAATGATAGTTAATTGTAACTTTCAGGGCCTTGTAATGACGATGGAACACTCAAATTGCGTCGAGATTCAATACATCGGCCTCCAGCCGACTTAACTCCAAGGGTCTATTGCTGCCTCGGGCACCTTATGGTCGTTCTCCTGTGAGTCTAGATTATCGAATCCGACGCAAAAATGATAGTTAATTGTAACGTTCAGGGCCTTGTAATGACGATGGAACACTCAAATTGCGTCGAGATACAATACATCGTCCTCCAGCCGACTTGTCTCCAAGGATCTAATGCTAGCTCGGGCACTTTATGGTCGTTGTCCTGTGAGTCTAGATTTTCGAATCCGACGCAAAAATGATAGTTAATTGTAACGTTCAGGGCCTTCTAATGACGATGGAACACTCAAATTGCGTCGAGATTCAATACATCGGCCTCCAGCCTACTTGTCTCCAAGGGTCTATTGCTGCCTCGGGCACCTTATGGTCGTTCTCCTGTGAGTCTAGATTTTCGAATCCGAGGCAAAAATGATAGTTAATTGTAACGTTCAGGGCCTTGTAATGACGATGGAACACTCAAATTGCGTCGAGATTCAATACATCGGCCTCCAGCCGACGTGTCTCCAAGGGTCTATTGCTGCCTCGGGCACCTTATGGTCGTTGTCCTGTGAGTCTAGATTTTCGAATCCGACGCAAAAATGATAGTTAATTGTAACGTTCAGGGCCTTCTAATGACGATGGAACACTCAAATTGCGTCGAGATTCAATTCATCGTCCTCCAGCCGACTTGTCTCCAAGGGTCTATTGCTGTCTCGGGCACAATTTGATCCTTCTCCTGTGAGTCTAGATTTTCGAATCCGACGCAAAAATGATAGTGAATTGTAACGTTCAGCGCCTCCTAATGACGATAGAAAACTCAAATTGCGTCGCGATCCAATACATCGTCCTCCAGCCGACTTGTCTCCAAGGGTCTATTGCTGCCTCGGGCACCTTATGGTCGTTCTCCTGTGAGTCTAGATTTTCGAACCCGACGCAAAAATGATAGTTAATTGTAACGTTCAGGGCCTTCTAATGCCGATGGAACACTCAAATTGCGTCGAGATTCAATACATCGGCCTCCAGCCGACTTGTCTCCAAGGGTCTATTGCTGCCTCGGGCACCTTATGGTCGTTCTCCTGTGAGTCTAGATTTTCGAATCCGACGCAAAAATGATAGTTAATTGTAACGTTCAGGGCCTTCTTATGTCGATGGAACACTCAAATTGCGTCGCGATCCAATACATCGTCCTCCAGCCGACTTGTCTCCAAGGGTCTATTGCTGCCTCGGGCACCTTATGGTCGTTCTCCTGTGAGTTAAATTATCGAATCCGACGCAAAAATGATAGTTAATGGTATCGTTCAGGGCCTTCTAATGACGATGGGACACTCAAATTGCGTCGAGATTCAATACATCGTCCTCCAGCCGACTTGTCTCCAAGGGGATATTGCTGTCTCGGGCACAATATGATCCTTCTCCTGTGAGTCTAGATTTTCGAATCCGACGCAAAAATGATAGTTAATTGTAACGTTCAGGGCCTTCTAATGCCGATGGAACACTCAAATTGCGTCGAGATTCAATACATCGGCCTCCAGCCGACTTGTCTCCAAGGGTCTATTGCTGCGCCTCCTAATGACGATAGAAGACTCAAATTGCGTCGCGATCCAATACATCGTCCTCCAGCCGACTTGTCTCCAAGGGTCTATTGCTGCCTCGGGCACCTTATGGTCGTTCTCCTGTGAGTCTAGATTTTCGAATCCGACGCAAAAATGATAGTTAATTGTAACGTTCAGGGCCTTGTAATGACGATGGAACACTCAAATTGCGTCGAGATTCAATACATCGGCCTCCAGCCGACTTGTCTCCAAGGGTCTATTGCTGCCTCGGGCACCTTATGGTCGTTCTCCTGTGAGTTTAGATTATCGAATCCGACGCAAAAATGATAGTTAATTATAACGTTCAGGGCCTCCTAATGCCGATGGAACACTCAAATTGCGTCGAGATTCAATACATCGGCCTCCAGCCGACTTGTCTCCAAGGGTCTATTGCTGCCTCGGGCACCTTATGGTCGTTCTCCTGTGAGTCTAGATTTTCGAATCCGACGCAAAAATGATAGTTAATTGTAACGTTCAGGGCCTCCTAATGACGATAGAAGACTCAAATTGCGTCGAGATTCAATACATCGGCCTCCAGCCGACTTGTCTCCAATGGTCTATTGCTGCCTCGGGCACCTTATGGTCGTTCTCCTGTGAGTTTAAATTATCGAATCCGACGCAAAAATGATAGTTAATTGTAACGTTCAGGGCCTTCTAATGACGATGGGACACTCAAATTGCGTCGATATTCAATACATCGTCCTCCAGCCGACTTGTCTCCAAGGGGATATTGCTGTCTCGGGCACTATATGATCCTTCTCCTTTGAGTCTAGATTTTCGAATCCGACGCAAAAATGATAGTTAATTGTAACTTTCAGGGCCTTGTAATGACGATGGAACACTCAAATTGCGTCGAGATTCAATACATCGGCCTCCAGCCGACTTGTCTCCAAGGGTCTATTGCTGCCTCGGGCACCTTACGGTCGTTCTCCTGTGAGTTTAGATTATCGAATCCGACGCAAAAATGATCGTTAATTATAACGTTCAGGGCCTCCTAATGCCAAAGGAACACTCAAATTGCGTCGAGATTCAATACATCGGCCTCCAGCCGACTTGTCTCCAAGGGTCTATTGCTGCCTCGGGCACCTTATGGTCGTTGTCCTGTGAGTCTAGATTTTCGAATCCGACGCAAACATGATCGTTAATTATAACGTTCAGGGCCTACTAATGACGATAGAAGACTCAAATTGCGTCGCGATCCAATACATCGTCCTCCAGCCGACTTGTCTCCAAGGGTCTATTGCTGCCTCGGGCACCTTATGGTCGTTCTCCTGTGAGTTTAGATTATCGAATCCGACGCAAAAATGATAGTTAATTGTAACGTTCAGGGCCTTCTAATGCCGATGGAACACTCAAATTGCGTCGAGATTCAATACATCGTCCTCCAGCCGACTTGTCTCCAAGGGGATATTGCTGTCTCGGGCACAATATGATCCTTCTCCTGTGAGTCTAGATTTTCGAATCCGACGCAAAAATGATAGTGAATTGTAACGTTCAGCGCCTCCTAATGACGATAGAAGACTCAAATTGCGTCGCGATCCAATACATCGTCCTCCAGCCGACTTGTCTCCAAGGGTCTATTGCTGCCTCGGGCACCTTATGGTCGTTCTCCTGTGAGTCTAGATTTTCGAACCCGACGCAAAAATGATAGTTAATTGTAACGTTCAGGGCCTTCTAATGCCGATGGAACACTCAAATTGCGTCGAGATTCAATACATCGGCCTCCAGCCGACTTGTCTCCACGGGTCTATTGCTGCCTCGGGCACCTTATGGTCGTTCTCCTGTGAGTCTAGATTTTCGAATCCGACGCAAAAATGATAGTGAATTGTAACGTTCAGGGCCTTCTAATGACGATGGAACACTCAAATTGCGTCGCGATCCAATACATCGTCCTCCAGCCGACTTGTCTCCAAGGGTCTATTGCTGCCTCGGGCACCTTATGGTCGTTCTCCTGTGAGTTTGGATTATCGAATCCGACGCAAAAATGATAGTTAATTGTAACGTTCAGGGCCTTGTAATGACGATGGAACACTCAAATTGCGTCGAGATTCAATACATCGGCCTCCAGCCGACTTGTCTCCAAGGGTCTATTGCTGTCTCGGGCACAATATGATCCTTCTCCTGTGAGTCTAGATTTTCGAATCCGACGCAAAAATGATAGTTAATTGTAACGTTCAGGGCCTTGTAATGACGATGGAACACTCAAATTGCGTCGAGATTCAATACATCGGCCTCCAGCCGACTTGTCTCCAAGGGTCTATTGCTGCCTCGGGCACCTTATGGTCGTTCTCCTGTGAGTTTAGATTAACGAATCCGACGCAAAAATGATAGTTAATTGTAACGTTCAGGGCCTCCTAATGCCGATGGAACACTCAAATTGCGTCGAGATTCAATACATCGGCCTCCAGCCGACTTGTCTCCAAGGGTCTATTGCTGCCTCGGGCACCTTATGGTCGTTGTCCTGTGAGTCTAGATTTTCGAATCCGACGCAAAAATGATAGTTAATTGTAACGTTCAGGGCCTTCTAATGACGATGGAACACTCAGATTGCTTCGAGATTCAATACATCGTCCTCCAGCCGACTTGTCTCCAAGGGTCTATTGCTGCCTCGGGCACCTTATGGTCGTTCTCCTGTGAGTCTAGATTTTCGAACCCGACGCAAAAATGATAGTTAATTGTAACGTTCAGGGCCTCCTAATGCCGATGGAACACTCAAATTGCGTCGAGATTCAATACATCGGCCTCCAGCCTACTTGTCTCCAAGGGGATATCGCTGCCTCGGGCACCACATGGTCCTTCTCCTGTGAGTCTAGATTTTCGAATCCGACGCAAAAATGATAGTGAATTGTAACGTTCAGCGCCTCCTAATGACGATAGAAGACTCAAATTGCGTCGCGATCCAATACATCGTCCTCCAGCCGACTTGTCTCCAAGGGTCTATTGCTGCCTCGGGCACCTTATGGTCGTTCTCCTGTGAGTCTAGATTTTCGAATCCGACGCAAAAATGATAGTTAATTGTAACGTTCAGGGCCTTGTAATGACGATGGAACACTCAAATTGCGTCGAGATACAATACATCGTCCTCCAGCCGACTTGTCTCCAAAGGTCTATTGCTGCCTCGGGCACCTTACGGTCGTTGTCCTGTGAGTCTAGATTTTCGAATCCGACGCAAAAATGATAGTGAATTGTAACGTTCAGCGCCTCCTAATGACGATAGAAGACTCAAATTGCGTCGCGATCCAATACATCGTCCTCCAGCCGACTTGTCTCCAAGGGTCTATTGCTGCCTCGGGCACCTTATGCTCGTTCTCCTGTGAGTCTAGATTTTCGAATCCGACGCAAAAATGATAGTTAATTGTAACGTTCAGGGCCTTCTAATGCCGATGGAACACTCAAATTGCGTCGAGATTCAATACATCGGCCTCCAGCCGACTTGTCTCCAAGGGTCTATTGCTGCCTCGGGCACCTTATGGTCGTTCTCCTGTGAGTTTAGATTATCGAATCCGACGCAAAAATGATAGTTAATTGTAACGTTCAGGGCCTCCTAATGCCGATGGAACACTCAAATTGCGTCGAGATTCAATACATCGGCCTCCAGCCGACTTGTCTCCAAGGGTCTATTGCTGCCTCGGGCACCTTATGGTCGTTGTCCTGTGAGTCTAGATTTTCGAATCCGACGCAAAAATAATAGTTAATTGTAACGTTCAGGGCCTTCTAATGACGATGGAACACTCAAATTGCGTCGAGATTCAATACATCGGCCTCCAGCCGACTTGTCTCCAAGGGTCTATCGCTGCCTCGGGCACCTTATGGTCGTTCTCCTTTGAGTTTAGATTATCGAATCCGACGCAAAAATGATAGTTAATTATAACGTTCAGGGCCTCCTAATGCCGATGGAACACTCAAATTGCGTCGAGATTCAATACATCGGCCTCCAGCCTACTTGTCTCCAAGGGGATATCGCTGCCTCGGGCACCACATGGTCCTTCTCCTGTGAGTGTAGATTTTCGAATACGACGCAAAAATGATAGTGAATTGTAACGATCAGCGCTTCCTAATGACGATAGAAGACTCAAATTGCGTCGCGATCCAATACATCGTCCTCCAGCCGACTTGTCTCCAAGGGTCTATTGCTGCCTCGGGCACCTTATGGTCGGTCTCCTGTGAGTCTAGATTTTCGAATCCGACGCAAAAATGATAGTTAATTGTAACGTTCAGGGCCTTCTAATGACGATGAGACACTCAAATTGCGTCGAGATTCAATACATCGTCCTCCAGCCGACTTGTCTCCAAGGGGATATTGCTGTCTCGGGCACAATATGATCCTTCTCCTGTGAGTCTAGATTTTCGAATCCGACGCAAAAATGATAGTGAATTGTAACGTTCAGCGCCTCCTAATGACGATAGAAGACTCAAATTGCGTCGCGATCCAATACATCGTCCTCCAGCCGACTTGACTCCAAGGGTCTATTGCTGCCTCGGGCACCGTATGGTCGTTCTCCTGTGAGTCTAGATTTTCGAATCCGACGCAAAAATGATACTTAATTGTAACGTTCAGGGCCTTGTAATGACGATGGAACACTCAAATTGCGTCGAGATTCAATACATCGGCCTCCAGCCGACTTGTCTCCAAGGGTCTATTGCTGCCTCGGGCACCTTATGGTCGTTCTCCTGTGAGTCTAGATTTTCGAACCCGACGCAAAAATGATAGTTAATTGTAACGTTCAGGGCCTCCTAATGCCGATGGAGCACTCAAAGTGCGTCGAGATTCAATACATCGGCCTCCAGCCGACTTGTCTCCAAGGGTCTATTGCTGCCTCGGGCACCTTATGGTCGTTCTCCTGTGAGTCTAGATTTTCGAATCCGACGCAAAAATGATAGTTAATTATAACGTTCAGGGCCTCCTAATGCCGATGGAACACTCAAATTGCGTCGAGATTCAATACATCGGCCTCCAGCCGACTTGTCTCCAAGGGTCTATTGCTGCCTCGGGCACCTTATGGTCGTTCTCCTGTGAGTCTAGATTTTCGAATCCGACGCAAAAATGATAGTTAATTGTAACGTTCAGGGCCTTCTAATGACGATGGAACACTCTAATTGCGTCGAGATTCAATACATCGGCCTCCAGCATACTTGTCTCCAAGGGGATATCGCTGCCTCGGGCACCACATGGTCCTTCTCCTGTGAGTATAGATTTTCGAACCCGACGCTAAAATGACAGTTAATTGTAACGTTCAGGGCCTCTTAATGACGATGGAACACTCAAATTGCGTCGAGATTCAATACATCGTCCTCCAGCCGATTTGTCTCCAAGGGGTATATTGCTGTCTCGAGCACCGTATGAACTTCTCCTGTGAGTAGATTTTCGAATCCGACGCGAAACTGATAGTTAATTGTAAGGTTCAGGGCCTTGTAATGACGATGGAACACTCATTTTGCGTCGCGATCCAATACATCGTCCTCCAACCGACTTGTCACCAAGGGTCAATAGCTGCCTCGGGCACCACATGGTCCTTCTCCTGTGAGTCTAGATTTTCGAATCCGACGCAAAAATGATAGTGAATTGTAACGTTCAGGGCCTTCTAATGACGATGGAACGCTCAAATTGCGTCGAGATTCAATACATCGGCCTCCAGCCTACTTGTCTCCAAGGGGATATCGCTGCCTCGGGCACCACATGGTCCTTCTCCTGTGAGTCTAGATTTTCGAATCCGACGCAAAAATGATAGTGAATTGTAACGTTCAGCGCCTCCTATTGACGATAGAAGACTCAAATTGCGTCGCGATCCAATACATCGTCCTCCAGCCGACTTGTCTCTAAGGGTCTATTGCTGCCTCGGGCACCTTATGGTCGTTCTCCTGTGAGTCTAGATTTTCGAACCCGACGCTAAAATGATAGTTAATTGTAACGTTCAGGGCCTTGTAATGACGATGGAACACTCAAATTGCGTCGAGATTCAATACATCGGCCTCCAGCCGACTTGTCTCCAAGGGTCTATTGCTGCCTCGGGCACCTTATGGTCGTTCTCCTGTGAGTCTAGATTTTCGAATCCGACGCAAAAATGATAGTGAATTGTAACGTTCAGGGCCTTCTAATGACGATGGGACACTCAAATTGCGTCGAGATTCAATACATCGTCCTCCAGCCGACTTGTCTCCAAGGGTCTATTGCTGCCTTGGGCACCTTATGGTCGTTCTCCTGTGAGTTTAGATTATCGAATCCGACGCAAAAATGATCGTTAATTATAACGTTCAGGCCCTCCTAATGCCGATGGAACACTCAAATTGCGTCGAGATTCAATACATCGGCCTCCAGCCTACTTGTCTCCAAGGGTCTATTGCTGCCTCGGGCACCTTATGGTCGTTCTCCTGTGAGTCTAGATTTTCGAACCCGACGCTAAAATGATAGTGAATTGTAACGTTCAGCGCCTCCTAATGACGATTGAAGACTCAAATTGCGTCGCGATCCAATACATCGTCCTCCAGCCGACTTGTCTCCAAGGGTCTATTGCTGCCTCGGGCACCCTATGGTCGTTCTCCTGTGAGTCTAGATTTTCGAACCCGACGTAAAAATGATAGTTAATTGTAACGTTCAGGGCCTCCTAATGCCGATGGAACACTCAAATTGCGTCGAGATTCAATACATCGTCCTAGAGCCGACTTGTCTCCAAGGGGATATTGCTGTCTCGGGCACAATATGATCCTTCTCCTGTGAGTCTAGATTTTCGAATCCGACGCAAAAATGATAGTGAATTGTAACGTTCAGTGCCTCCTAATGCCGATGGAACACTCAAATTGCGTCGAGATTCAATACATCGGCCTCCAGCCGACTTGTCTCCAAGGGTCTATTGCTGCCTCGGGCACCTTATGGTCGTTGTCCTGTGAGTCTAGATTTTCGAATCCGACGCAAAAATAATAGTTAATTGTAACGTTCAGGGCCTTCTAATGACGATGGAACACTCAAATTGCGTCGAGATTCAATACATCGGCCTTCAGCCGACTTGTCTCCAAGGGTCTATCGCTGCCTCGGGCACCTTATGGTCGTTCTCCTTTGAGTTTAGATTATCGAATCCGACGCAAAAATGATAGTTAATTATAACGTTCAGGGCCTCCTAATGCCGATGGAACACTCAAATTGCGTCGAGATTCAATACATCGGCCTCCAGCCTACTTGTCTCCAAGGGGATATCGCTGCCTCGGGCACCACATGGTCCTTCTCCTGTGAGTCTAGATTTTCGAATACGACGCAAAAATGATAGTGAATTGTAACGATCAGCGCTTCCTAACGACGATAGAAGACTCAAATTGCGTCGCGATCCAATACATCGTCCTCCAGCCGACTTGTCTCCAAGGGTCTATTGCTGCCTCGGGCACCTTATGGTCGGTCTCCTGTGAGTCTAGATTTTCGAATCCGACGCAAAAATGATAGTTAATTGTAACGTTCAGGGCCTTCTAATGACGATGAGACACTCAAATTGCGTCGAGATTCAATACATCGTCCTCCAGCCGACTTGTCTCCAAGGGGATATTGCTGTCTCGGGCACAATATGATCCTTCTCCTGTAAGTCTAGATTTTCGAATCCGACGCAAAAATGATAGTGAATTGTAACGTTCAGCGCCTCCTAATGACGATAGAAGACTCAAATTGCGTCGCGATCCAATACATCGTCCTCCAGCCGACTTGACTCCAAGGGTCTATTGCTGCCTCGGGCACCGTATGGTCGTTCTCCTGTGAGTCTAGATTTTCGAATCCGACGCAAAAATGATAGTTAATTGTAACGTTCAGGGCCTTGTAATGACGATGGAACACTCAAATTGCGTCGAGATTCAATACATCGGCCTCCAGCCGACTTGTCTCCAAGGGTCTATTGCTGCCTCGGGCACCTTATGGTCGTTCTCCTGTGAGTCTAGATTTTCGAACCCAACGCAAAAATGATAGTTAATTGTAACGTTCAGGGCCTCCTAATGCCGATGGAACACTCAAAGTGCGTCGAGATTCAATACATCGGCCTCCAGCCGACTTGTCTCCAAGGGTCTATTGCTGCCTCGGGCACCTTATGGTCGTTCTCCTGTGAGTCTAGATTTTCGAATCCGACGCAAAAATGATAGTTAATTATAACGTTCAGGGCCTCCTAATGCCGATGGAACACTCAAATTGCGTCGAGATTCAATACATCGGCCTCCAGCCGACTTGTCTCCAAGGGTCTATTGCTGCCTCGGGCACCTTATGGTCGTTCTCCTGTGAGTCTAGATTTTCGAATCCGACGCAAAAATGATAGTTAATTGAAACGTTCAGGGCCTTCTAATGACGATGGAACACTCAAATTGCGTCGAGATTCAATACATCGGCCTCCAGCATACTTGTCTCCAAGGGGATATCGCTGCCTCGGGCACCACATGGTCCTTCTCCTGTGAGTATAGATTTTCGAACCCGACGCTAAAATGACAGTTAATTGTAACGTTCAGGGCCTCTTAATGACGATGGAACACTCAAATTGCGTCGAGATTCAATACATCGTCCTCCAGCCGATTTGTCTCCAAGGGGTATATTGCTGTCTCGAGCACCGTATGAACTTCTCCTGTGAGTAGATTTTCGAATCCGACGCGAAACTGATAGTTAATTGTAAGGTTCAGGGCCTTGTAATGACGATGGAACACTCATTTTGCGTCGCGATCCAATACATCGTCCTCCAACCGACTTGTCTCCAAGGGTCAATAGCTGCCTCGGGCACCACATGGTCCTTCTCCTGTGAGTCTAGATTTTCGAATCCGACGCAAAAATGATAGTGAATTGTAACGTTCAGGGCCTTCTAATGACGATGGAACGCTCAAATTGCGTCGAGATTCAATACATCGGCCTCCAGCCTACTTGTCTCCAAGGGGATATCGCTGCCTCGGGCACCACATGGTCCTTCTCCTGTGAGTCTAGATTTTCGAATCCGACGCAAAAATGATAGTGAATTGTAACGTTCAGCGCCTCCTAATGACGATAGAAGACTCAAATTGCGTCGCGATCCAATACATCGTCCTCCAGCCGACTTGTCTCTAAGGGTCTATTGCTGCCTCGGGCACCTTATGGTCGTTCTCCTGTGAGTCTAGATTTTCGAACCCGACGCTAAAATGATAGTTAATTGTAACGTTCAGGGCCTTGTAATGACGATGGAACACTCAAATTGCGTCGAGATTCAATACATCGGCCTCCACCCGACTTGTCTCCAAGGGTCTATTGCTGCCTCGGGCACCTTATGGTCGTTCTCCTGTGAGTTTAGATTATCGAATCCGACGCAAAAATGATAGTGAATTGTAACGTTCAGCGCCTCCTAATGACGATAGAAGACTCAAATTGCGTCGCGATCCAATACATCGTCCTCCAGCCGACTTGTCTCCAAGGGTCTATTGCTGCCTCGGGCACCTTATGGTCGTTCTCCTGTGAGTCTAGATTTTCGAATCCGACGCAAAAATGATAGTTAATTGTAACGTTCAGGGCCTTGTAATGACGATGGAACACTCAAATTGCGTCGAGATTCAATACATCGGCCTCCAGCCGACTTGTCTCCAAGGGTCTATTGCTGCCTCGGGCACCTTATGGTCGTTCTCCTGTGAGTCTAGATTTTCGAATCCGACGCAAAAATGATAGTGAATTGTAACGTTCAGGGCCTTCTAATGACGATGGGACACTCAAATTGCGTCGAGATTCAATACATCGTCCTCCAGCCGACTTGTCTCCAAGGGTCTATTGCTGCCTTGGGCACCTTATGGTCGTTCTCCTGTGAGTTTAGATTATCGAATCCGACGCAAAAATGATCGTTAATTATAACGTTCAGGCCCTCCTAATGCCGATGGAACACTCAAATTGCGTCGAGATTCAATACATCGGCCTCCAGCCTACTTGTCTCCAAGGGTCTATTGCTGCCTCGGGCACCTTATGGTCGTTCTCCTGTGAGTCTAGATTTTCGAACCCGACGCTAAAATGATAGTGAATTGTAACGTTCAGCGCCTCCTAATGACGATTGAAGACTCAAATTGCGTCGCGATCCAATACATCGTCCTCCAGCCGACTTGTCTCCAAGGGTCTATTGCTGCCTCGGGCACCCTATGGTCGTTCTCCTGTGAGTCTAGATTTTCGAACCCGACGTAAAAATGATAGTTAATTGTAACGTTCAGGGCCTCCTAATGCCGATGGAACACTCAAATTGCGTCGAGATTCAATACATCGTCCTCCAGCCGACTTGTCTCCAAGGGGATATTGCTGTCTCGGGCACAATATGATCCTTCTCCTGTGAGTCTAGATTTTCGAATCCGACGCAAAAATGATAGTGAATTGTAACGTTCAGTGCCTCCTAATGACGATAGAAGACTCAAATTGCGTCGCGATCCAATACATCGTCCTCCAGCCGACTTGTCTCCAAGGGTCTATTGCTGCCTCGGGCACCTTATAATCGTTCTCCTGTGAGTCTAGATTTTCGAATCCGACGCAAAAATGATAGTTAATTGTAACGTTCAGGGCCTTGTAATGACGATGGAACACTCAAATTGCGTCGAGATTCAATACATCGGCCTCCAGCCGACTTGTCTCCAAGGGTCTATTGCTGCCTCGGGCACCTTATGGTCGTTCTCCTGTGAGTCTAGATTTTCGAATCCGACGCAAAAATGATAGTGAATTGTAACGTTCAGGGCCTTCTAATGACGATGGGACACTCAAATTGCGTCGAGATTCAATACATCGTCCTCCAGCCGACTTGTCTCCAAGGGTCTATTGCTGCCTTGGGCACCTTATGGTCGTTCTCCTGTGAGTTTAGATTATCGAATCCGACGCAAAAATGATCGTTAATTATAACGTTCAGGCCCTCCTAATGCCGATGGAACACTCAAATTGCGTCGAGATTCAATACATCGGCCTCCAGCCTACTTGTCTCCAAGGGTCTATTGCTGCCTCGGGCACCTTATGGTCGTTCTCCTGTGAGTCTAGATTTTCGAACCCGACGCTAAAATGATAGTGAATTGTAACGTTCAGCGCCTCCTAATGACGATTGAAGACTCAAATTGCGTCGCGATCCAATACATCGTCCTCCAGCCGACTTGTCTCCAAGGGTCTATTGCTGCCTCGGGCACCCTATGGTCGTTCTCCTGTGAGTCTAGATTTTCGAACCCGACGTAAAAATGATAGTTAATTGTAACGTTCAGGGCCTCCTAATGCCGATGGAACACTCAAATTGCGTCGAGATTCAATACATCGTCCTAGAGCCGACTTGTCTCCAAGGGGATATTGCTGTCTCGGGCACAATATGATCCTTCTCCTGTGAGTCTAGATTTTCGAATCCGACGCAAAAATGATAGTGAATTGTAACGTTCAGTGCCTCCTAATGCCGATGGAACACTCAAATTGCGTCGAGATTCAATACATCGGCCTCCAGCCGACTTGTCTCCAAGGGTCTATTGCTGCCTCGTGCACCTTATGGTCGTTGTCCTGTGAGTCTAGATTTTCGAATCCGACGCAAAAATAATAGTTAATTGTAACGTTCAGGGCCTTCTAATGACGATGGAACACTCAAATTGCGTCGAGATTCAATACATCGGCCTCCAGCCGACTTGTCTCCAAGGGTCTATCGCTGCCTCGGGCACCTTATGGTCGTTCTCCTTTGAGTTTAGATTATCGAATCCGACGCAAAAATGATAGTTAATTATAACGTTCAGGGCCTCCTAATGCCGATGGAACACTCAAATTGCGTCGAGATTCAATACATCGGCCTCCAGCCTACTTGTCTCCAAGGGGATATCGCTGCCTCGGGCACCACATGGTCCTTCTCCTGTGAGTCTAGATTTTCGAATACGACGCAAAAATGATAGTGAATTGTAACGATCAGCGCTTCCTAATGACGATAGAAGACTCAAATTGCGTCGCGATCCAATACATCGTCCTCCAGCCGACTTGTCTCCAAGGGTCTATTGCTGCCTCGGGCACCTTATGGTCGGTCTCCTGTGAGTCTAGATTTTCGAATCCGACGCAAAAATGATAGTTAATTGTAACGTTCAGGGCCTTTTAATGACGATGAGACACTCAAATTGCGTCGAGATTCAATACATCGTCCTCCAGCCGACTTGTCTCCAAGGGGATATTGCTGTCTCGGGCACAATATGATCCTTCTCCTGTGAGTCTAGATTTTCGAATCCGACGCAAAAATGATAGTGAATTGTAACGTTCAGCGCCTCCTAATGACGATAGAAGACTCAAATTGCGTCGCGATCCAATACATCGTCCTCCAGCCGACTTGACTCCAAGGGTCTATTGCTGCCTCGGGCACCGTATGGTCGTTCTCCTGTGAGTCTAGATTTTCGAATCCGACGCAAAAATGATAGTTAATTGTAACGTTCAGGGCCTTGTAATGACGATGGAACACTCAAATTGCGTCGAGATTCAATACATCGGCCTCCAGCCGACTTGTCTCCAAGGGTCTATTGCTGCCTCGGGCACCTTATGGTCGTTCTCCTGTGAGTCTAGATTTTCGAACCCGACGCAAAAATGATAGTTAATTGTAACGTTCAGGGCCTCCTAATGCCGATGGAACACTCAAAGTGCGTCGAGATTCAATACATCGGCCTCCAGCCGACTTGTCTCCAAGGGTCTATTGCTGCCTCGGGCACCTTATGGTCGTTCTCCTGTGAGTCTAGATTTTCGAATCCGACGCAAAAATGATAGTTAATTGTAACGTTCAGGGCCTTCTAATGACGATGGAACACTCAAATTGCGTCGAGATTCAATACATCGGCCTCCAGCATACTTGTCTCCAAGGGGATATCGCTGCCTCGGGCACCTTATGGTCCTTCTCCTGTGAGTATAGATTTTCGAACCCGACGCTAAAATGACAGTTAATTGTAACGTTCAGGGCCTCTTAATGACGATGGAACACTCAAATTGCGTCGAGATTCAATACATCGTCCTCCAGCCGATTTGTCTCCAAGGGGTATATTGCTGTCTCGAGCACCGTATGAACTTCTCCTGTGAGTAGATTTTCGAATCCGACGCGAAACTGATAGTTAATTGTAAGGTTCAGGGGCCTTGTAATGACGATGGAACACTCATTTTGCGTCGCGATCCAATACATCGACCTCCAACCGACTTGTCTCCAAGGGTCAATAGCTGCCTCGGGCACCACATGGTCCTTCTCCTGTGAGTCTAGATTTTCGAATCCGACGCAAAAATGATAGTGAATTGTAACGTTCAGCGCCTCCTAATGACGATAGAAGACTCAAATTGCGTCGCGATCCAATACATCGTCCTCCAGCCGACTTGTCTCTAAGGGTCTATTGCTGCCTCGGGCACCTTATGGTCGTTCTCCTGTGAGTCTAGATTTTCGAACCCGACGCTAAAATGATAGTTAATTGTAACGTTCAGGGCCTTGTAATGACGATGGAACACTCAAATTGCGTCGAGATTCAATACATCGGCCTCCACCCGACTTGTCTCCAAGGGTCTATTGCTGCCTCGGGCACCTTATGGTCGTTCTCCTGTGAGTTTAGATTATCGAATCCGACGCAAAAATGATAGTGAATTGTAACGTTCAGCGCCTCCTAATGACGATAGAAGACTCAAATTGCGTCGCGATCCAATACATCGTCCTCCAGCCGACTTGTCTCCAAGGGTCTATTGCTGCCGTCGGGCACCTTATGGTCGTTCTCCTGTGAGTCTAGATTTTCGAATCCGACGCAAAAAATGATAGTTAATTGTAACGTTCAGGGCCTTGTAATGACGATGGAACACTCAAATTGCGTCGAGATTCAATACATCGGCCTCCAGCCGACTTGTCTCCAAGGGTCTATTGCTGCCTCGGGCACCTTATGGTCGTTCTCCTGTGAGTCTAGATTTTCGAATCCGACGCAAAAATGATAGTGAATTGTAACGTTTAGGGCCTTCTAATGACGATGGGACACTCAAATTGCGTCGAGATTCAATACATCGTCCTCCAGCCGACTTGTCTCCAAGGGTCTATTGCTGCCTTGGGCACCTTATGGTCGTTCTCCTGTGAGTTTAGATTATCGAATCCGACGCAAAAATGATCGTTAATTATAACGTTCAGGCCCTCCTAATGCCGATGGAACACTCAAATTGCGTCGAGATTCAATACATCGGCCTCCAGCCTACTTGTCTCCAAGGGTCTATTGCTGCCTCGGGCACCTTATGGTCGTTCTCCTGTGAGTCTAGATTTTCGAACCCGACGCTAAAATGATAGTGAATTGTAACGTTCAGCGCCTCCTAATGACGATTGAAGACTCAAATTGCGTCGCGATCCAATACATCGTCCTCCAGCCGACTTGTCTCCAAGGGTCTATTGCTGCCTCGGGCACCCTATGGTCGTTCTCCCTGTGAGTCTAGATTTTCGAACCCGACGTAAAAATGATAGTTAATTGTAACGTTCAGGGCCTCCTAATGCCGATGGAACACTCAAATTGCGTCGAGATTCAATACATCGTCCTCCAGCCGACTTGTCTCCAAGGGGATATTGCTGTCTCGGGCACAATATGATCCTTCTCCTGTGAGTCTAGATTTTCGAATCCGACGCAAAAATGATAGTGAATTGTAACGTTCAGTGCCTCCTAATGACGATAGAAGACTCAAATTGCGTCGCGATCCAATACATCGTCCTCCAGCCGACTTGTCTCCAAGGGTCTATTGCTGCCTCGGGCACCTTATGGTCGTTCTCCTGTGAGTCTAGATTTTCGAATCCGACGCAAAAATGATAGTTAATTGTAACGTTCAGGGCCTTGTAATGACGATGGAACACTCAAATTGCGTCGAGATTCAATACATCGGCCTCCAGCCGACTTGTCTCCAAGGGTCTATTGCTGCCTCGGGCACCTTATGGTCGTTCTCCTGTGAGTTTAGATTATCGAATCCGACGCAAAAATGATAGTTAATTATAACGTTCAGGGCCTCCTAATGCCGATGGAACACTCAAATTGCCTCGAGATTCAATACATCGGCCTCCAGCCGACTTGTCTCCAAGGGTCTATTGCTGCCTCGGGCACCTTATGGTCGTTGTCCTGTGAGTCTAGATTTTCGAATCCGACGCAAAAATGATAGTTAATTGTAACGTTCAGGGCCTTGTAATGACGATGGAACACTCAAATTGCGTCGAGATTCAATACATCGGCCTCCAGCCTACTTGTCTCCAAGGGTCTATTGCTGCCTCGGGCACCTTACGGTCGTTCTCCTGTGAGTTTAGATTATCGAATCCACCGCAAAAATGATAGTTAATTATAGCGAGCAGGGCCTCCTAATGCCGATGGAACACTCAAATTGCGTCGAGATTCAATACATCGGCCTCCAGCCGACTTGTCTCCAAGGGTCTATTGCTGCCTCGGGCACCTTATGGTCGTTCTCCTGTGAGTCTAGATTTTCGAACCCGACGCTAAAATGATAGTTAATTGTAACGTTCAGGGCCTTCTAATGACGATGGGACACTCAAATTGCGTCGAGATTCAATACATCGTCCTCCATCCGACTTGTCTCCAAGGGTCTATTGCTGCCTCGGGCACCTTATGGTCGTTCTCCTGTGAGTCTAGATTTTCGAATCCGACGCAAAAATGATAGTGAATTGTAACGTTCAGCGCCTCCTAATGACGATAGAAGACTCAAATTGCGTCCCGATCCAATACATCGTCCTCCAGCCGACTTGTCTCCAAGGGTCTATTGCTGCCTCGGGCACCTTATGGTCGTTCTCCTGTGAGTTTAGATTATCGAATCCGACGCAAAAGTGATAGTTAATTGTAACGTTCAGGGCCTTCTAATGACGATGGAACACTCAAATTGCGTCGAGATTCAATACATCGGCCTCCAGCCTACTTGTCTCCAAGGGGATATCGCTGCCTCGGGCACCACATGGTCCTTCTCCTGTGAGTCTACATTTTCGAATCCGACGCAAAAATGATAGTGAATTGTAACGTTCAGGGCCTTCTAATGACGATGGAACACTCAAATTGCGTCGAGATTCAATACATCGGCCTCCAGCCTACTTGTCTCCAAGGGGATATCGCTGCTCGGGCACCACATGGTCCTTCTCCTATGAGTCTAGATTTTCGAATCCGACGCAAAAATGATAGTGAATTGTAACGTTCAGCGCCTCCTAATGACGATAGAAGACTCAAATTGCGTCGCGATCCAATACATCGACCTCCAGCCGACTTGTCTCTAAGGGTCTATTGCTGCCTCGGGCACCTTATGGTCGTTCTCCTGTGAGTCTAGATTTTCGAACCCGACGCTAAAATGATAGTTAATTGTAACGTTCAGGGCCTTGTAATGACGATGGAACACTCAAATTGCGTCGAGATTCAATACATCGGCCTCCACCCGACTTGTCTCCAAGGGTCTATTGCTGCCTCGGGCAACTTATGGTCGTTCTCCTATGAGTTTAGATTATCGAATCCGACGCAAAAATGATAGTGAATTGTAACGTTCAGCGCCTCCTAATGACGATAGAAGACTCAAATTGCGTCGCGATCCAATACATCGTCCTCCAGCCGACTTGTCTCCAAGGGTCTATTGCTGCCTCGGACACCTTATGGTCGTTCTTCTGTGAGTCTAGACTTTCGAATCCGACGCAAAAATGATAGTTAATTGTAACGTTCAGGGCCTTGTAATGACGATGGAACACTCAAATTGCGTCGAGATTCAATACATCGGCCTCCAGCCGACTTGTCTCCAAGGGTCTATTGCTGCCTCGGGCACCTTATGGTCGTTCTCCTGTGAGTCTAGATTTTCGAATCCCGACGCAAAAATGATAGTGAATTGTAACGTTCAGGGCCTTCTAATGACGATGGGACACTCAAATTGCGTCGAGATTCAATACATCGTCCTCCAGCCGACTTGTCTCCAAGGGTCTATTGCTGCCTCGGGCATCTTATGGTCGTTCTCCTGTGAGTTTAGATTATCGAATCCGACGCAAAAATAATGATCGTTAATTATAACGTTCAGGGCCTCCTAATGCCGATGGAACACTCAAATTGCGTCGACATTCAATACATCGGCCTCCAGTCTACTTGTCTCCAAGGGTCTATTGCTGCCTCGGGCACCTTATGGTCGTTGTCCTGTGAGTCTAGATTTTCGAATCCGACGCAAAAATGATAGTTAATTGTAACGTTCAGGGCCTTCTAATGACGATGGAACACTCAAATTGCGTCGAGATTCAATACATCGGCCTCCAGCCTACTTGTCTCCAAGGGGATATCGCTGCCTCGGGCACCACATGGTCCTTCTCCTGTGAGTCTAGATTTTCGAATCCGACGCAAAAATGATTGTGAATTGTAACGTTCAGCGCCTCCTAATGACGATAGAAGACTCAAATTGCGTCGCGATCCAATACATCGTCCTCCAGCCGACTTGTCTCCAAGGGTCTATTGCTGCCTCGGGCACCTTATGGTCGTTCTCCTGTGAGTCTAGATTTTCGAACCCGACGCTAAAATGATAGTGAATTGTAACGTTCAGCGCCTCCTAATGACGATAGAAGACTCAATTGCGTCGCGATCCAATACATCGTCCTCCAGCCGACTTGTCTCCAAGGGTCTATTGCTGCCTCGGGCACCTTATGGTCGTTCTCCTGTGAGTCTAGATTTTCGAACCCGACGTAAAAATGATAGTTAATTGTAACGTTCAGGGCCTCCTAATGCCGATGGAACACTCAAAATGCGTCGAGATTCAATACATCGTCCTCCAGCCGACTTGTCTCCAAGGGGATATTGCTGTCTCGGGCACAATATGATCCTTCTCCTGTGAGTCTAGATTTTCGAATCCGACGCAAAAATGATAGTGAATTGTAACGTTCAGCGCCTCCTAATGACGATAGAAGACTCAAATTGCGTCGCGATCCAATACATCGTCCTCCAGCCGACTTGTCTCCAAGGGTCTATTGCTGCCTCGGGCACCTTATGGTCGTTCTCCTGTGAGTCTAGATTTTCGAATCCGACGCAAAAATGATAGTTAATTGTAACGTTCAGGGCCTTGTAATGACGATGGAACACTCAAATTGCGTCGAGATTCAATACATCGGCCTCCAGCCGACTTGTCTCCAAGGGTCTATTGCTGCCTCGGGCACCTTATGGTCGTTCTCCTGTGAGTTTAGATTATCGAATCCGACGCAAAAATGATAGTTAATTATAACGTTCAGGGCCTCCTAATGCCGATGGAACACTCAAATTGCGTCTAGATTCAATACATCGGCCTCCAGCCGACTTGTCTCCAAGGGTCTATTGCTGCCTCGGGCACCTTATGGTCGTTGTCCTGTGAGTCTAGATTTTCGAATCCGACGCAAAAAATGATAGTTAATTGTAAGGTTCAGGGCCTTCTAATGACGATGGAACACTCAAATTGCGTCGAGATTCAATACATCGGCCTCCAGCCTACTTGTCTCCAAGGGTCTATTGCTGCCTCGGGGCACCTTACGGTCGTTCTCCTGTGAGTTTAGATTATCGAATCCGACGCAAAATGATAGGTTAATTATAACGTTCAGGGCCTCCTAATGCCGATGGAACACTCAAATTGCGTCGAGATTCAATACATCGCCTCCAGACGACTTGTCTCCAAGGGTCTATTGCTGCCTCGGGCACCTTATGGTCGTTCTCCTGTGAGTCTAGATTTTCGAACCCGACGCTAAAATGATAGTTAATTGTAACGTCAGGGCCTTCTAATGACGATGGGGACACTCAAATTGCGTCGAGATTCAATACATCGTCCTCCAGCCGACTTGTCTCCAAGGGTCTATTACTGCCTCGGGCACCTTATGGTCGTTCTCCTGTGAGTCTAGATTTTCGAATCCGACGCAAAAATGATAGTGAATTGTAACGTTCAGCGCCTCCTAATGACGATAGAAGACTCAAATTGCGTCGCGACCCAATACATCGTTCTCCAGCCGACTTGTCTCCAAGGGTCTATTGCTGTCTCGGGCACCTATGGTCGTTCTCCTGTGAGTCTAGATTTTCGAATCCGACGCAAAAATGATAGTTAATTGTAACGTTCAGGGCCTTCTAATGACGATGGAACACTCAAATTGCGTCGAGATTCAATACATCGGCCTCCAGCCTACTTGTCTCCAAGGGGATATCGCTGCCTCGGGCACCACAAGGTCCTTCTCCTGTGAGTCTAGATTTTCGAATCCGACGCAAAAATGATAGTGAATTGTAACGTTCAGGGCCTTCTAATGACGATGGAACACTCAAATTGCGTCGAGATTCAATACATCGGCCTCCAGCCTACTTGTCTCCAAGGGGATATCGCTGCCTCGGGCACCACATGGTCCTTCTCCTATGAGTCTAGATTTTCGAATCCGACGCAAAAATGATAGTGAATTGTAACGTTCAGCGCCTCCTAATGACGATAGAAGACTCAAATTGCGTCGCGATCCAATACATCGACCCTCCAGCCGACTTGTCTCTAAGGGTCTATTGCTGCCTCGGGCACCTTATGGTCGTTCTCCTGTGAGTCTAGATTTTCGAACCCGACGCTAAAATGATAGTTAATTGTAACGTTCACAGGGCCTTGTAATGACGATGGAACACTCAAATTGCGTCGAGATTCAATACATCGGCCTCCACCCGACTTGTCTCCAAGGGTCTATTGCTGCCTCGGGCAACTTATGGTCGTTCTCCTATGAGTTTAGATTATCGAATCCGACGCAAAAATGATAGTGAATTGTAACGTTCAGCGCCTCCTAATGACGATAGAAGACTCAAATTGCGTCGCGATCCAATACATCGTCCTCCAGCCGACTTGTCTCCAAGGGTCTATTGCTGCCTCGGACACCTTATGGTCGTTCTCCTGTGAGTCTAGACTTTCGAATCCGACGCAAAAATGATAGTTAATTGTAACGTTCAGGGCCTTGTAATGACGATGGAACACTCAAATTGCGTCGAGATTCAATACATCGGCCTCCAGCCGACTTGTCTCCAAGGGTCTATTGCTGCCTCGGGCACCTTAGGGTCGTTCTCCTGTGAGTCTAGATTTTCGAATCCGACGCAAAAATGATAGTGAATTGTAACGTTCAGGGCCTTCTAATGACGATGGGACACTCAAATTGCGTCGAGATTCAATACATCGTCCTCCAGCCGACTTGTCTCCAAGGGTCTATTGCTGCCTCGGGCATCTTATGGTCGTTCTCCTGTGAGTTTAGATTATCGAATCCGACGCAAAAATGATCGTTAATTATAACGTTCAGGGGCCTCCTAATGCCGATGGAACACTCAAATTGCGTCGACATTCAATACATCGGCCTCCAGTCTACTTGTCTCCAAGGGTCTATTGCTGCCTCGGGCACCTTATGGTCGTTGTCCTGTGAGTCTAGATTTTCGAATCCGACGCAAAAATGATAGTTAATTGTAACGTTCAGGGCCTTCTAATGACGATGGAACACTCAAATTGCGTCGAGATTCAATACATCGGCCTCCAGCCTACTTGTCTCCAAGGGGATATCGCTGCCTCGGGCACCACATGGTCCTTCTCCTGTGAGTCTAGATTTTCGAATCCGACGCAAAAATGATTGTGAATTGTAACGTTCAGCGCCTCCTAATGACGATAGAAGACTCAAATTGCGTCGCGATCCAATACATCGTCCTCCAGCCGACTTGTCTCCAAGGGTCTATTGCTGCCTCGGGCACCTTATGGTCGTTCTCCTGTGAGTCTAGATTTTCGAACCCGACGCTAAAATGATAGTGAATTGTAACGTTCAGCGCCTCCTAATGACGATAGAAGACTCAAATTGCGTCGCGATCCAATACATCGTCCTCCAGCCGACTTGTCTCCAAGGGTCTATTGCTGCCTCGGGCACCTTATGGTCGTTCTCCCTGTGAGTCTAGATTTTCGAACCCGACGTAAAAATGATAGTTAATTGTAACGTTCAGGGCCTCCTAATGCCGATGGAACACTCAAAATGCGTCGAGATTCAATACATCGTCCTCCAGCCGACTTGTCTCCAAGGGGATATTGCTGTCTCGGGCACAATATGATCCTTCTCCTGTGAGTCTAGATTTTCGAATCCGACGCAAAAATGATAGTGAATTGTAACGTTCAGCGCCTCCTAATGACGATAGAAGACTCAAATTGCGTCGCGATCCAATACATCGTCCTCCAGCCGACTTGTCTCCAAGGGTCTATTGCTGCCTCGGGCACCTTATGGTCGTTCTCCTGTGAGTCTAGATTTTCGAATCCGACGCAAAAATGATAGTTAATTGTAACGTTCAGGGCCTTGTAATGACGATGGAACACTCAAATTGCGTCGAGATTCAATACATCGGCCTCCAGCCGACTTGTCTCCAAGGGTCTATTGCTGCCTCGGGCACCTTATGGTCGTTCTCCTGTGAGTTTAGATTATCGAATCCGACGCAAAATGATAGTTAATTATAACGTTCAGGGCCTCCTAATGCCGATGGAACACTCAAATTGCGTCTAGATTCAATACATCGGCCTCCAGCCGACTTGTCTCCAAGGGTCTATTGCTGCCTCGGGCACCTTATGGTCGTGTCCTGTGAGTCTAGATTTTCGAATCCGACGCAAAAATGATAGTTAATTGTAAGGTTCAGGGCCTTCTAATGACGATGGAACACTCAAATTGCGTCGAGATTCAATACATCGGCCTCCAGCCTACTTGTCTCCAAGGGTCTATTGCTGCCTCGGGCACCTTACGGTCGTTCTCCTGTGAGTTTAGATTATCGAATCCGACGCAAAAAATGATAGTTAATTATAACGTTCAGGGCCTCCTAATGCCGATGGAACACTCAAATTGCGTCGAGATTCAATACATCGGCCTCCAGACGACTTGTCTCCAAGGGTCTATTGCTGCCTCGGGCACCTTATGGTCGTTCTCCTGTGAGTCTAGATTTTCGAACCCGACGCTAAAATGATAGTTAATTGTAACGTTCAGGGCCTTCTAATGACGATGGGACACTCAAATTGCGTCGAGATTCAATACATCGTCCTCCAGCCGACTTGTCTCCAAGGGTCTATTACTGCCTCGGGCACCTTATGGTCGTTCTCCTGTGAGTCTAGATTTTCGAATCCGACGCAAAAATGATAGTGAATTGTAACGTTCAGCGCCTCCTAATGACGATAGAAGACTCAAATTGCGTCGCGACCCAATACATCGTTCTCCAGCCGACTTGTCTCCAAGGGTCTATTGCTGTCTCGGGCACCTTATGGTCGTTCTCCTGTGAGTCCTAGATTTTCGAATCCGACGCAAAAATGATAGTTAATTGTAACGTTCAGGGCCTTCTAATGACGATGGAACACTCAAATTGCGTCGAGATTCAATACATCGGCCTCCAGCCTACTTGTCTCCAAGGGGATATCGCTGCCTCGGGCACCACAAGGTCCTTCTCCTGTGAGTCTAGATTTTCGAATCCGACGCAAAAATGATAGTGAATTGTAACGTTCAGGGCCTTCTAATGACGATGGGACACTCAAATTGCGTCGAGATTCAATACATCGTCCTCCAGCCGACTTGTCTCCAAGGGGATATTGCTGCCTCGGGCACCTTATGGTCGTTCTCCCTGTGAGTTTAGATTATCGAATCCGACGCAAAAATGATAGTTAATTATAACGTTCAGGGCCTTGTAATGACGATGGAACACTCAAATTGCGTCGAGATTCAATACATCGGCCTCCACCCGACTTGTCTCCAAGGGTCTATTGCTGCCTCGGGCAACTTATGGTCGTTCTCCTATGAGTTTAGATTATCGAATCCGACGCAAAAATGATAGTGAATTGTAACGTTCAGCGCCTCCTAATGACGATAGAAGACTCAAATTGCGTCGCGATCCAATACATCGTCCTCCAGCCGACTTGTCTCCAAGGGTCTATTGCTGCCTCGGACACCTTATGGTCGTTCTCCTGTGAGTCTAGACTTTCGAATCCGACGCAAAAATGATAGTTAATTGTAACGTTCAGGGCCTTGTAATGACGATGGAACACTCAAATTGCGTCGAGATTCAATACATCGGCCTCCAGCCGACTTGTCTCCAAGGGTCTATTGCTGCCTCGGGCACCTTATGGTCGTTCTCCTGTGAGTCTAGATTTTCGAATCCGACGCAAAAATGATAGTGAATTGTAACGTTCAGGGCCTTCTAATGACGATGGGACACTCAAATTGCGTCGAGATTCAATACATCGTCCTCCAGCCGACTTGTCTCCAAGGGTCTATTGCTGCCTCGGGCACCTTATGGTCGTTCTCCTGTGAGTTTAGATTATCGAATCCGACGCAAAAATGATCGTTAATTATAACGTTCAGGGCCTCCTAATGCCGATGGAACACTCAAATTGCGTCGACATTCAATACATCGGCCTCCAAGTCTACTTGTCTCCAAGGGTCTATTGCTGCCCTCGGGCACCTTATGGTCGTTGTCCTGTGAGTCTAGATTTTCGGAATCTGACGCAAAAATGATAGTTAATTGTAACGTTCAGGGACTTCTAATGACGATGGAACACTCAAATTGCGTCGAGATTCAATACATCGGCCTCCAGCCTACTTGTCTCCAAGGGGATATCGCTGCCTCGGGGCACCACATGGTCCTTCTCCTGTGAGTCTAGATTTTCGAAATCCGACGCAAAAATGATTGTGAATTGTAACGTTCAGCGCTCCTAATGACGATAGAAGACTCAAATTGCGTCGCGAGTCCAATACATCGTCCTCCAGCCGACTTGTCTCCAAGGGTCTATTGCTGCCTCGGGCACCTTATGGTCGTTCTCCTGTGAGTCTAGATTTCGAACCCGACGCTAAAATGATAGTGAATTGTAACGTTCAGCGCCTCCTAATGACGATAGAAGACTCAAATTGCGTCGCGATACAATACATCGTCCTCCAGCCGACTTGTCTCCAAGGGTCTATTGCTGCCTCGGGCACCTTATGGTCGTTCTCCTGTGAGTCTAGATTTTCGAACCCGACGTAAAAATGATAGTTAATTGTAACGTTCAGGGCCTCCTAATGCCGATGGAACACTCAAAATGCGTCGAGATTCAATACATCGTCCTCCAGCCGACTTGTCTCCAAGGGGATATTGCTGTCTCGGGCACAATATGATCCTTCTCCTGTGAGTCTAGATTTTCGAATCCGACGCAAAAATGATAGTGAATTGTAACGTTCAGCGCCTCCTAATGACGATAGAAGACTCAAATTGCGTCGCGATCCAATACATCGTCCTCCAGCCGACTTGTCTCCAAGGGTCTATTGCTGCCTCGGGCACCTTATGGTCGTTCTCCTGTGAGTCTAGATTTTCGGAATCCGACGCAAAAATGATAGTTAATTGTAACGTTCAGGGCCTTGTAATGACGATGGAACACTCAAATTGCGTCGAGATTCAATACATCGGCCTCCAGCCGACTTGTCTCAAGGGTCTATTGCTGCCTCGGGCACCTTATGGTCCGTTCTCCTGTGAGTTTAGATTATCGAATCCGACGCAAAAATGATAGTTAATTATAACGTTCAGGGCCTCCTAATGCCGATGGAACACTCAAATTGCGTCGAGATTCAATACATCGGCCTCCAGCCGACTTGTCTCCAAGGGTCTATTGCTGCCTCGGGGCACCTTATGGTCGTTGTCCTGTGAGTCTAGATTTTCGAATCCGACGCAAAAATGATAGTTAATTGTAAGGTTCAGGGCCTTCTAATGACGATGGAACCACTCAAATTGCGTCGAGATTCAATACATCGGCCTCCAGCCTACTTGTCTCCAAGGGTCTATTGCTGCCTCGGGCACCTTACGGTCGTTCTCCTGTGAGTTTAGATTATCGAATCCGACGCAAAAATGATAGTTAATTATAACGTTCAGGGCTCCTAATGCCGATGGAACACTCAAATTGCGTCGAGATTCAATACATCGGCCTCCAGACGACTTGTCTCCAAGGGTCCTATTGCTGCCTCGGGCACCTTATGGTCGTTCTCCTGTGAGTCTAGATTTTCGAACCCGACGCTAAAATGATAGTTAATTGTAACGTTCAGGGCCTTCTAATGACGATGGACACTCAAATTGCGTCGAGATTCAATACATCGTCCTCCAGCCGACTTGTCTCCAAGGGTCTATTACTGCCTCGGGCACCTTATGATCGTTCTCCTGTGAGTCCTAGATTTTCGAATCCGACGCAAAAATGATAGTGAATTGTAACGTTCAGCGCCTCCTAATGACGATAGAAGACTCAAATTGCGTCGCGATCCAATACATCGTCCTCCAGCCCGACTTGTCTCCAAGGGTCTATTGCTGCCTCGGGCACCTTATGGTCGTTCTCCTGTGAGTCTAGATTTTCGAATCCGACGCAAAAATGATAGTTAATTGTAACGTTCAGGGCCTTATAATGACGATGGAACACTCAAATTGCGTCGAGATTCAATACATCGGCCTCCCAGCCGACTTGTCTCCAAGGGTCTATTGCTGCCTCGGGCACCTTATGGTCGTTCTCCTGTGAGTCTAGATTTTCGAACCCGACGCAAAAATGATAGTTAATTGTAACGTTCAGGGCCTCCTAATGACGATGGAACACTCAAATTGCGTCGAGATTCAATACATCGTCTCCCAGCCGACTTGTCTCCAAGGGTCTATTGCTGCCTCGGGCACCTTATGGTCGTTCTCCTGTGAGTCTAGATTTTCGAATCCGACGCAAAAATGATAGTTAATTGTAACGTTCAGGGCCTTCCTAATGACGATGGGAACACTCAAATTGCGTCGAGATTCAATACATCGGGCCTCCAGCCGACTTGTCTCCAAGGGGATATCGCTGCCTCGGGCACCACATGGTCCTTCTCCTGTGAGTCTAGATTTTCGAATCCGACGCAAAAATGATTGTGAATTGTAACGTTCAGCCTCCTAATGACGATAGAAGACTCAAATTGCGTCGCGATCCAATACATCGTCCTCCAGCCGACTTGTCTCCAAGGGTCTATTGCTGCCTCGGGCACCTTATGGTCGTTCTCCTGTGAGTCTAGATTTTCGAACCCGACGCTAAAATGATAGTGAATTGTAACGTTCAGCGCCTCCTAATGACGATAGAAGACTCAAATTGCGTCGCGATACAATACATCGTCCTCCAGCCGACTTGTCTCCAAGGGTCTATTGCTGCCTCGGGCACCTTATGGTCGTTCTCCTGTGAGTCTAGATTTTCGAACCCGACGCTAAAATGATAGTGAATTGTAACGTTCAGCGCCTCCTAATGACGATAGAAGACTCAAATTGCGTCGCGATCCAATACATCGTCCTCCAGCCGACTTGTCTCCAAGGGTCTATTGCTGCCTCGGGCACCTTATGGTCGTTCTCCTGTGAGTCTAGATTTTCGAACCCGACGTAAAAATGATAGTTAATTGTAACGTTCAGGGCCTCCTAATGCCGATGGAACACTCAAAATGCGTCGAGATTCAATACATCGTCCTCCAGCCGACTTGTCTCCAAGGGGATATTGCTGTCTCGGGCACAATATGATCCTTCTCCTGTGAGTCTAGATTTTCGATCCGACGAAAAATGATAGTGAATTGTAACGTTCAGCGCCTCCTAATGACGATAGAAGACTCAAATTGCGTCGCGATCCAATACATCGTCCTCCAGCCGACTTGTCTCCAAGGGTCTATTGCTGCCTCGGCACCTTATGGTCGTTCTCCTGTGAGTCTAGATTTTCGAATCCGACGCAAAAATGATAGTTAATTGTAACGTTCAGGGCCTTGTAATGACGATGGAACACTCAAATTGCGTCGAGATTCAATACATCGGCCTCCAGCCGACTTGTCTCCAAGGGTCTATTGCTGCCTCGGCACCTTATGGTCGTTCTCCTGTGAGTTTAGATTATCGAATCCGACGCAAAAAATGATAGTTAATTATAACGTTCAGGGCCTCCTAATGCCGATGGAACACTCAAATTGCGTCTAGATTCAATACATCGGCCTCCAGCCGACTTGTCTCCAAGGGTCTATTGCTGCCTCGGGCACCTTATGGTCGTTGTCCTGTGAGTCTAGATTTTCGAATCCGACGCAAAAATGATAGTTAATTGTAAGGTTCAGGGCCTTCTAATGACGATGGAACACTCAAATTGCGTCGAGATTCAATACATCGGCCTCCAGCCTACTTGTCTCCAAGGGTCTATTGCTGCCTCGGGCACCTTACGGTCGTTCTCCTGTGAGTTTAGATTATCGAATCCGACGCAAAAATGATAGTTAATTATAACGTTCAGGGCCTCCTAATGCCGATGGAACACTCAAATTGCGTCGAGATTCAATACATCGGCCTCCAGACGACTTGTCTCCAAGGGTCTATTGCTGCCTCGGGCACCTTATGGTCGTTCTCCTGGAGTCTAGATTTCGAACCCGACGCTAAAATGATAGTTAATTGTAACGTTCAGGGCCTTCTAATGACGATGGGACACTCAAATTGCGTCGAGATTCAATACATCGTCCTCCAGCCGACTTGTCTCCAAGGGTCTATTACTGCCTCGGGCACCTTATGGTCGTTCTCCCTGTGAGTCTAGATTTTCGAATCCGACGCAAAAATGATAGTGAATTGTAACGTTCAGCGCCTCCTAATGACGATAGAAGACTCAAATTGCGTCGCGACCCAATACATCGTTCTCCAGCCGACTTGTCTCCAAGGGTCTATTGCTGTCTCGGGCACCTAATGGTCGTTCTCCTGTGAGTCTAGATTTTCGAATCCGACGCAAAAATGATAGTTAATTGTAACGTTCAGGGCCTTCTAATGACGATGGAACACTCAAATTGCGTCGAGATTCCAATACATCGGCCTCCAGCCTACTTGTCTCCAAGGGGGATATCGCTGCCTCGGGCACCACAAGGTCCTTCTCCTGTGAGTCCTAGATTTTCGAATCCGACGCAAAAATGATAGTGAATTGTAACGTTCAGGGCCTTCTAATGACGATGGGACACTCAAATTGCGTCGAGATTCAATACATGCGTCCTCCAGCCGACTTGTCTCCAAGGGGATATTGCTGCCTCGGGCACCTTATGGGTCGGTTCTCCTGTGAGTTTAGATTATCGAATCCGACGGCAAAAAATGATAGTTAATTATAACGTTCAGGGCCTTGTAATGACGATGGAACACTCAAATTGCGTCGAGATTCAATACATCGGCCTCCACCCGACTTGTCTCCAAGGTCTATTGCTGCCTCGGGCAACTTATGGTCGTTCTCCTATGAGTTTAGATTATCGAATCCGACGCAAAAATGATAGTGAATTGTAACGTTCAGCGCCTCCTAATGACGATAGAAGACTCAAATTGCGTCGCGATCCAATACATCGTCCTCCAGCCGACTTGTCTCCAAGGGTCTATTGCTGCCTCGGACACCTTATGGTCGTTCTCCTGTGAGTCTAGACTTTCGAATCCGACGCAAAAAATGATAGTTAATTGTAACGTTCAGGGCCTTGTAATGACGATGGAACACTCAAATTGCGTCGAGATTCAATACATCGGCCTCCAGCCGACTTGTCTCCAAGGGTCTATTGCTGCCTCGGGCACCTTATGGTCGTTCTCCTGTGAGTCTAGATTTTCGAATCCGACGCAAAAATGATAGTGAATTGTAACGTTCAGGGCCTTCTAATGACGATGGGACACTCAAATTGCGTCGAGATTCAATACATCGTCCTCCAGCCGACTTGTCTCCAAGGGTCTATTGCTGCCTCGGGCACCTTATGGTCGTTCTCCTGTGAGTTTAGATTATCGGAATCCGACGCAAAAATGATCGTTAATTATAACGTTCAGGGCCTCCCTAATGCGATGGAACACTCAAATTGCGTCGACATTCAATACATCGGCCTCCAGTCTACTTGTCTCCAAGGGTCTATTGCTGCCTCGGGCACCTTATGGTCGTTGTCCTGTGAGTCTAGATTTTCGAATCTGACGCAAAAATGATAGTTAATTGTAACGTTCAGGGACTTCTAATGACGATGGAACACTCAAATTGCGTCGAGATTCAATACATCGGCCTCCAGCCTACTTGTCTCCAAGGGGATATCGCTGCCTCGGGCACCACATGGTCCTTCTCCTGTGAGTCTAGATTTTCGAATCCGACGCAAAAATGATTGTGAATTGTAACGTTCAGCGCCCTCCTAATGACGATAGAAGACTCAAATTGCGTCGCGATCCAATACATCGTCCTCCAGCCGACTTGTCTCCAAGGGGTCTATTGCTGCCTCGGGCACCTTATGGTCGTTCTCCTGTGAGTCTAGAATTTCGAACCCGACGCTAAAATGATAGGTGAATTGTAACGTTCAGCGCCTCCTAATGACGATAGAAGACTCAAATTGCGTCGCGATACAATACATCGTCCTCCAGCCGACTTGTCTCCAAGGGTCCTATTGCTGCCTCGGGCACCTTATGGTCGTTCTCCCTGTGAGTCTAGATTTTCGAACCCGACGTAAAAAATGATAGTTAATTGTAACGTTTCAGGGCCTCCTAATGCCGATGGAACACTCAAAATGCGTCGAGATTCAATACATCGTCCTCCAGCCGACTTGTCTCCAAGGGGATATTGCTGTCTCGGGCACAATATGATCCTTCTCCTGTGAGTCTAGATTTTCGAATCGACGCAAAAATGATAGTGAATTGTAAACGTTCAGCGCCTCCTAATGACGATAGAAGACTCAAATTGCGTCGCGATCCAATACATCGTCCTCCAGCCGACTTGTCCTCCAAGGGTCTATTGCTGCCTCGGGCACCTTATGGTCGGTCTCCTGTGAGTCTAGATTTTCGAATCCGACGCAAAAATGATAGTTAATTGTAACGTTCAGGGCCTTGTAATGACGATGGAACACTCAAATTGCGTCGAGATTCAATACATCGGCCTCCAGCCGACTTGTCTCCAAGGGTCTATTGCTGCCTCGGGCACCTTATGGTCGTTCTCCTGTGAGTTTAGATTATCGAATCCGACGCAAAAATGATAGTTAATTATAACGTTCAGGGCCTCCTAATGCCGATGGAACACTCAAATTGCGTCGAGATTCAATACATCGGCCTCCAGCCGACTTGTCTCCAAGGGTCTATTGCTGCCTCGGGCACCTTATGGTCGTTGTCCTGTGAGTCTAGATTTTCGAATCCGACGCAAAAATGATAGTTAATTGTAAGGTTCAGGCCTTCTAATGACGATGGAACACTCAAATTGCGTCGAGATTCAATACATCGGCCTCCAGCCTACTTGTCTCCAAGGGTCTATTGCTGCCTCGGGCACCTTACGGTCGTTCTCCTGTGAGTTTAGATTATCGAATCCGACGCAAAAATGATAGTTAATTATAACGTTCAGGGCCTCCCTAATGCCGATGGAACACTCAAATTGCGTCGAGATTCAATACATCGGCCTCCAGACGACTTGTCTCCAAGGGTCTATTGCTGCCTCGGGCACCTTATGGTCGTTCTCCTGTGAGTCTAGATTTTCGAACCCGACGCTAAAATGATAGTTAATTGTAACGTTCAGGGCCTTCTAATGACGATGGGGACACTCAAATTGCGTCGAGATTCAATACATCGTCCTCCAGCCGACTTGTCTCCAAGGGTCTATTACTGCCTCGGGCACCTTATGAACGTTCTCCCTGTGAGTCTAGATTTTCGAATCCGACGCAAAATGATAGTGAATTGTAACGTTCAGCGCCTCCTAATGACGATAGAAGACTCAAATTGCGTCGCGATCCAATACATCGTCCTCCAGCCGACTTGTCTCCAAGGGTCTATTGCTGCCTCGGGCACCTTATGGTCGTTCTCCTGTGAGTCTAGATTTTCGAATCCGACGCAAAAATGATAGTTAATTGTAACGTTCAGGGCCTTATAATGACGATGGAAACACTCAAATTGCGTCGAGATTCAATACATCGGCCTCCAGCCGACTTGTCTCCAAGGTCGTTCTCCTGTGAGTCTAGATTTTCGAACCCGACGCAAAAATGATAGTTAATTGTAACGTTCAGGGCCTCCTAATGACGATGGAACACTCAAATTGCGTCGAGATTCAATACATCGTCCTCCAGCCGACTTGTCTCCAAGGGTCTATTGCTGCCTCGGGCACCTTATGGTCGTTCTCCTGTGAGTCTAGATTTTCGAATCCGACGCAAAAATGATAGTTAATTGTAACGTTCAGGGCCTTCTAATGACGATGGAACACTCAAATTGCGTCGAGATTCAATACATCGGCCTCCAGCCTACTTGTCTCCAAGGGGATATCGCTGCCTCGGGCACCACATGGTCCTTCTCCTGTGAGTCTAGATTTTCGAATCCGACGCAAAAATGATTGTGAATTGTAACGTTCAGCGCCTCCTAATGACGATAGAAGACTCAAATTGCGTCGCGATCCAATACATCGTCCTCCAGCCGACTTGTCTCCAAGGGTCTATTGCTGCCTCGGGCACCTTATGGTCGTTCTCCTGTGAGTCTAGATTTTCGAACCCGACGCTAAAATGATAGTGAATTGTAACGTTCAGCGCCTCCTAATGACGATAGAAGACTCAAATTGCGTCGCGATACAATACATCGTCCTCCAGCCGACTTGTCTCCAAGGGTCTATTGCTGCCTCGGGCACCTTATGGTCGTTCTCCTGTGAGTCTAGATTTTCGAACCCGACGTAAAAATGATAGTTAATTGTAACGTTCAGGGCCTCCTAATGCCGATGGAACACTCAAAATGCGTCGAGATTCAATACATCGTCCTCCAGCCGACTTGTCTCCAAGGGGATATTGCTGTCTCGGGCACAATATGATCCTTCTCCTGTGAGTCTAGATTTTCGAATCCGACGCAAAAATGATAGTGAATTGTAACGTTCAGCGCCTCCTAATGACGATAGAAGACTCAAATTGCGTCGCGATCCAATACATCGTCCTCCAGCCGACTTGTCTCCAAGGGTCTATTGCTGCCTCGGGCACCTTATGGTCGTTCTCCTGTGAGTCTAGATTTTCGAATCCGACGCAAAAATGATAGTTAATTGTAACGTTCAGGGCCTTGTAATGACGATGGAACACTCAAATTGCGTCGAGATTCAATACATCGGCCTCCAGCCGACTTGTCTCCAAGGGTCTATTGCTGCCTCGGGCACCTTATGGTCGTTCTCCTGTGAGTTTAGATTATCGAATCCGACGCAAAAATGATAGTTAATTATAACGTTCAGGGCCTCCTAATGCCGATGGAACACTCAAATTGCGTCGAGATTCAATACATCGGCCTCCAGCCGACTTGTCTCCAAGGGTCTATTGCTGCCTCGGGCACCTTATGGTCGTTGTCCTGTGAGTCTAGATTTTCGAATCCGACGCAAAAATGATAGTTAATTGTAAGGTTCAGGGCCTTCTAATGACGATGGAACACTCAAATTGCGTCGAGATTCAATACATCGGCCTCCAGCCTACTTGTCTCCAAGGGTCTATTGCTGCCTCGGGCACCTTACGGTCGTTCTCCTGTGAGTTTAGATTATCGAATCCGACGCAAAAATGATAGTTAATTATAACGTTCAGGGCCTCCTAATGCCGATGGAACACTCAAATTGCGTCGAGATTCAATACATCGGCCTCCAGACGACTTGTCTCCAAGGGTCTATTGCTGCCTCGGGCACCTTATGGTCGTTCTCCTGTGAGTCTACATTTTCGAACCCGACGCTAAAATGATAGTTAATTGTAACGTTCAGGGCCTTCTAATGACGATGGGACACTCAAATTGCGTCGAGATTCAATACATCGTCCTCCAGCCGACTTGTCTCCAAGGGTCTATTACTGCCTCGGGCACCTTATGATCGTTCTCCTGTGAGTCTAGATTTTCGAATCCGACGCAAAAATGATAGTGAATTGTAACGTTCAGCGCCTCCTAATGACGATAGAAGACTCAAATTGCGTCGCGATCCAATACATCGTCCTCCAGCCGACTTGTCTCCAAGGGTCTATTGCTGCCTCGGGCACCTTATGGTCGTTCTCCTGTGAGTCTAGATTTTCGAATCCGACGCAAAAATGATAGTTAATTGTAACGTTCAGGGCCTTATAATGACGATGGAACACTCAAATTGCGTCGAGATTCAATACATCGGCCTCCAGCCGACTTGTCTCCAAGGGTCTATTGCTGCCTCGGGCACCTTATGGTCGTTCTCCTGTGAGTCTAGATTTTCGAACCCGACGCAAAAATGATAGTTAATTGTAACGTTCAGGGCCTCCTAATGACGATGGAACACTCAAATTGCGTCGAGATTCAATACATCGTCCTCCAGCCGACTTGTCTCCAAGGGTCTATTGCTGCCTCGGGCACCTTATGGTCGTTCTCCTGTGAGTCTAGATTTTCGAATCCGACGCAAAAATGATAGTTAATTGTAACGTTCAGGGCCTTCTAATGACGATGGAACACTCAAATTGCGTCGAGATTCAATACATCGGCCTCCAGCCTACTTGTCTCCAAGGGGATATCGCTGCCTCGGGCACCACAAGGTCCTTCTCCTGTGAGTCTAGATTTTCGAATCCGACGCAAAAATGATAGTGAATTGTAACGTTCAGGGCCTTCTAATGACGATGGGACACTCAAATTGCGTCGAGATTCAATACATCGTCCTCCAGCCGACTTGTCTCCAAGGGGATATTGCTGCCTCGGGCACCTTATGGACGTTCTCCTGTGAGTTTAGATTATCGAATCCGACGCAAAAATGATAGTTAATTATAACGTTCAGGGCCTCCTAATGCCGATGGAACACTCAAATTGCGTCGAGATTCAATACATCGGCCTCCAGCCGACTTGTCTCCAAGGGGATATCGCTGCCTCGGGCACCACATGGTCCTTCTCCTGTGAGTTTAGATTTTCGAATCCGACGCAAAAATGATAGTTAATTGTAACGTTCAGGGCCTTCTAATGACGATGGGACACTCAAATTGCGTCGAGATTCAATACAACGTCCTCCAGCCGACTTGTCTCCAAGGGGATATTGCTGTATCGGGCACAATATGATCCTTCTCCTGTGAGTCTAGATTTTCGAATCCGACGCAAAAATGATAGTGAATTGTAACGTTCAGGGCCTTCTAATGACGATGGAACACTCAAATTGCGTCGAGATTCAATACATCGGCCTCCAGCCGACTTGTCTCCAAGGGTCTATTGCTGCCTCGGGCACCTTATGGTCGTTCTCCTGTGAGTTTAGATTATCGAATCCGACGCAAAAATGATAGTTAATTGTAACGTTCAGGGCCTTCTAATGCCGATGGAACACTCAAATTGCGTCGAGATTCAATACATCGGCCTCCAGCCGACTTGTCTCCAAGGGTCTATTGCTGCCTCGGGCACCTTATGGTCGTTCTCCTGTGAGTCTAGATTTTCGAACCCGACGCTAAAATGATAGTTAATTGTAACGTTCAGGGCCTTGTAATGACGATGGAACACTCAAATTGCGTCGAGATTCAATACATCGGCCTCCACCCGACTTGTCTCCAAGGGTCTATTGCTGCCTCGGGCACCTTATGGTCATTCTCCTGTGAGTTTAGATTATCGAATCCGACGCAAAAATGATAGTGAATTGTAACGTTCAGCGCCTCCTAATGACGATAGAAGACTCAAATTGCGTCGCGATCCAATACATCGTCCTCCAGCCGACTTGTCTCCAAGGGTCTATTGCTGCCTCGGGCACCTTATGGTCGTTCTCCTGTGAGTCTAGATTTTCGAATCCGACGCAAAAATGATAGTGAATTGTAACGTTCAGGGCCTTCTAATGACGATGGGACACTCAAATTGCGTCGAGATTCAATACATCGTCCTCCAGCCGACTTGTCTCCAAGGGTCTATTGCTGCCTCGGGCACCTTATGGTCGTTCTCCTGTGAGTTTAGATTATCGAATCCGACGCAAAAATGATCGTTTATTATAACGTTCAGGCCCTCCTAATGCCGATGGAACACTCAAATTGCGTCGAGATTCAATACATCGGCCTCCAGCCTACTTGTCTCCAAGGGTCTATTGCTGCCTCGGGCACCTTATGGTCGTTGTCCTGTGAGTCTAGATTTTCGAATCCGACGCAAAAATGATAGTGAATTGTAACGTTCAGCGCCTCCTAATGACGATAGAAGACTCAAATTGCGTCGCGATCCAATACATCGTCCTCCAGCCGACTTGTCTCCAAGGGTCTATTGCTGCCTCGGGCACCTTATGGTCGTTCTCCTGTGAGTCTAGATTTTCGAACCCGACGCTAAAATGATAGTGAATTGTAACGTTCAGCGCCTCCTAATGACGATTGAAGACTCAAATTGCGTCGCGATCCAATACATCGTCCTCCAGCCGACTTGTCTCCAAGGGTCTATTGCTGCCTCGGGCACCTTATGGTCGTTCTCCTGTGAGTCTAGATTTTCGAACCCGACGTAAAAATGATAGTTAATTGTAACGTTCAGGGCCTCCTAATGCCGATGGAACACTCAAATTGCGTCGAGATTCAATACATCGTCCTCCAGCCGACTTGTCTCCAAGGGGATATTGCTGTCCTCGGGCACAATATGATCCTTCTCCTGTGAGTCTAGATTTTCGAATCCGACGCAAAAATGATAGTGAATTGTAACGTTCAGCGCCTCCTAATGACGATAGAAGACTCAAATTGCGTCGCGATCCAATACATCGTCCTCCAGCCGACTTGTCTCCAAGGGTCTATTGCTGCCTCGGGCACCTTATGGTCGTTCTCCTGTGAGTCTAGATTTTCGAATCCGACGCAAAAATGATAGTTAATTGTAACGTTCAGGGCCTTGTAATGACGATGGAACACTCAAATTGCGTCGAGATTCAATACATCGGCCTCCAGCCGACTTGTCTCCAAGGGTCTATTGCTGCCTCGGGCACCTTATGGTCGTTCTCCTGTGAGTTTAGATTATCGAATCCGACGCAAAAATGATAGTTAATTATAACGTTCAGGGCCTCCTAATGCCGATGGAACACTCAAATTGCGTCGAGATTCAATACATCGGCCTCCAGCCGACTTGTCTCCAAGGGTCTATTGCTGCCTCGGGCACCTTATGGTCGTTGTCCTGTGAGTCTAGATTTTCGAACCCGACGCTAAAATGATAGTGAATTGTAACGTTCAGCGCCTCCTAATGACGATTGAAGACTCAAATTGCGTCGCGATCCAATACATCGTCCTCCAGCCGACTTGTCTCCAAGGGTCTATTGCTGCCTCGGGCACCTTATGGTCGTTCTCCTGTGAGTCTAGATTTTCGAACCCGACGTAAAAATGATAGTTAATTGTAACGTTCAGGGCCTCCTAATGCCGATGGAACACTCAAATTGCGTCGAGATTCAATACATCGTCCTCCAGCCGACTTGTCTCCAAGGGGATATTGCTGTCTCGGGCACAATATGATCCTTCTCCTGTGAGTCTAGATTTTCGAATCCGACGCAAAAATGATAGTGAATTGTAACGTTCAGCGCCTCCTAATGACGATAGAAGACTCAAATTGCGTCGCGATCCAATACATCGTCCTCCAGCCGACTTGTCTCCAAGGGTCTATTGCTGCCTCGGGCACCTTATGGTCGTTCTCCTGTGAGTCTAGATTTTCGAATCCGGCGCAAAAATGATAGTTAATTGTAACGTTCAGGGCCTTGTAATGACGATGGAACACTCAAATTGCGTCGAGATTCAATACATCGGCCTCCAGCCGACTTGTCTCCAAGGGTCTATTGCTGCCTCGGGCACCTTATGGTCGTTCTCCTGTGAGTTTAGATTATCGAATCCGACGCAAAAATGATAGTTAATTATAACGTTCAGGGCCTCCTAATGCCGATGGAACACTCAAATTGCGTCGAGATTCAATACATCGCCTCCAGCCGACTTGTCTCCAAGGGTCTATTGCTGCCTCGGGCACCTTATGGTCGTTGTCCTGTGAGTCTAGATTTTCGAATCCGACGCAAAAATGATAGTTAATTGTAACGTTCAGGGCCTTGTAATGACGATGGAACACTCAAATTGCGTCGAGATTCAATACATCGGCCTCCAGCCTACTTGTCTCCAAGGGTCTATTGCTGCCTCGGGCACCTTACGGTCGTTCTCCTGTGAGTTTAGATTATCGAATCCAACGCAAAAATGATAGTTAATTATAACGAGCAGGGCCTCCTAATGCCGATGGAACACTCAAATTGCGTCGAGATTCAATACATCGGCCTCCAGCCGACTTGTCTCCAAGGGTCTATTGCTGCCTCGGGCACCTTATGGTCGTCCTCCTGTGAGTCTAGATTTTCGAACCCGACGCTAAAATGATAGTTAATTGTAACGTTCAGGGCCTTCTAATGACGATGGGACACTCAAATTGCGTCGAGATTCAATACATCGGCCTCCAGCCTACTTGTCTCCAAGGGGATATCGCTGCCTCGGGCACCACATGGTCCTTCTCCTGTGAGTCTAGATTTTCGAATCCGACGCAAAAATGATAGTGAATTGTAACGTTCAGCGCCTCCTAATGACGATAGAAGACTCAAATTGCGTCGCGATCCAATACATCGTCCTCCAGCCGACTTGTCTCCAAGGGTCTATTGCTGCCTCGGGCACCTTATGGTCGTTCTCCTGTGAGTCTAGATTTTCGAACCCGACGCTAAAATGATAGTGAATTGTAACGTTCAGCGCCTCCTAATGACGGTAGAAGACTCAAATTGCGTCGCGATCCAATACATCGTCCTCCAGCCGACTTGTCTCCAAGGGTCTATTGCTGCCTCGGGCACCTTATGGTCGTTCTCCTGTGAGTCTAGATTTTCGAACCCGACGTAAAAATGATAGTTAATTGTAACGTTCAGGGCCTCCTAATGCCGATGGAACACTCAAAATGCGTCGAGATTCAATACATCGTCCTCCAGCCGACTTGTCTCCAAGGGGATATTGCTGTCTCGGGCACAATATGATCCTTCTCCTGTGAGTCTAGATTTTCGAATCCGACGCAAAAATGATAGTGAATTGTAACGTTCAGCGCCTCCTAATGACGATAGAAGACTCAAATTGCGTCGCGATCCAATACATCGGCCTCCAGCCGACTTGTCTCCAAGGGTCTATTGCTGCCTCGGGCACCTTATGGTCGTTCTCCTGTGAGTTTAGATTATCGAATCCGACGCAAAAATGATAGTTAATTATAACGTTCAGGGCCTCCTAATGCCGATGGAACACTCAAATTGCGTCGAGATTCAATACATCGGCCTCCAGCCGACTTGTCTCCAAGGGTCTATTGCTGCCTCGGGCACCTTATGGTCGTTGTCCTGTGAGTCTAGATTTTCGAATCCGACGCAAAAATGATAGTTAATTGTAACGTTCAGGGCCTTCTAATGACGATGGAACACTCAAATTGCGTCGAGATTCAATACATCGGCCTCCAGCCTACTTGTCTCCAAGGGTCTATTGCTGCCTCGGGCACCTTACGGTCGTTCTCCTGTGAGTTTAGATTATCGAATCCGACGCAAAAATGATAGTTAATTATAACGTTCAGGGCCTCCTAATGCCGATGGAACACTCAAATTGCGTCGAGATTCAATACATCGGCCTCCAGCCGACTTGTCTCCAAGGGTCTATTGCTGCCTCGGGCACCTTATGGTCGTTGTCCTGTGAGTCTAGATTTTCGAATCCGACGCAAAAATGATAGTTAATTGTAACGTTCAGGGCCTTCTAATGACGATGGAACACTCAAATTGCGTCGAGATTCAATACATCGGCCTCCAGCCTACTTGTCTCCAAGGGGATATCGCTGCCTCGGGCACCACAAGGTCCTTCTCCTGTGAGTCTAGATTTTCGAATCCGACGCAAATATGATAGTGAATTGTAACGTTCAGGGCCTTCTAATGACGATGGACACTCAAATTGCGTCGAGATTCAATACATCGTCCTCCAGCCGACTTGTCTCCAAGGGTCTATTGCTGCCTCGGGCACCTTATGGTCGTTCTCCTGTGAGTTTAGATTATCGAATCCGACGCAAAAATGATAGTTAATTATAACGTTCAGGGCCTCCTAATGCCGATGGAACACTCAAATTGCGTCGAGATTCAATACATCGGCCTCCAGCCGACTTGTCTCCAAGGGGATATCGCTGCCTCGGGCACCACATGGTCCTTCTCCTGTGAGTTTAGATTTTCGAATCCGACGCAAAAATGATAGTTAATTGTAACGTTCAGGGCCTTCTAATGACGATGGAACACTCAAATTGCGTCGAGATTCAATACATCGGCCTCCAGCCTACTTGTCTCCAAGGGGATATCGCTGCCTCGGGCACCACATGGTCCTTCTCCTGTGAGTATAGATTTTCGAATCCGTCGCAAAAATGATAGTGAATTGTAACGTTCAGCGCCTCCTAATGACGATAGAAGACTCAAATTGCGTCGCGATCCAATACATCGTCCTCCAGCCGACTTGTCTCCAAGGGTCTATTGCTGCCTCGGGCACCTTATGGTCGTTCTCCTGTGAGTCTAGATTTTCGAATCCGACGCAAAAATGATAGTTAATTGTAACGTTCAGGGCCTTGTAATGACGATGGAACACTCAAATTGCGTCGAGATTCAATACATCGGCCTCCAGCCGACTTGTCTCCAAGGATCTAATGCTGCCTCGGGCACTTTATGGTCGTTCTCTTGTAATTCTAGATTTTCGAATCCGACGCAAAAATGATAGTTAATTGTAACGTTCAGGGCCTCCTAATGCCGATGGAACACTCAAATTGCGTCGAGATCCAATACATCGTCCTCCAGCCGACTTGTCTCCAAGGGTCTATTGCTGCCTCGGGCACCTTAGGGTCGTTCTCCTGTGAGTTTAGATTATCGAATCCGACGCAAAAATGATAGTTAATTGTAACGTTCAGGGCCTTCTAATGACGATGGGACACTCAAATTGCGTCGAGATTCAATACAACGTCCTCCAGCCGACTTGTCTCCAAGGGGATATTGCTGTCTCGGGCACAAT
>NW_025726256.1:0-102236 GCF_021461395.2 Schistocerca americana
AGCGATATCCCCTTGGAGACAAGTAGGCTGGAGGCCGATGTATTGAATCTCGACGCAATTTGAGTGTTCCATCGTCATTAGAAGGCCCTGAACGTTACAATTCACTATCATTTTTGCGTCGGATTCGAAAATCTAGACTCACAGGAGAAGGACCATGTGGTGCCCGAGGCAGCGATATCCCCTTGGAGACAAGTAGGCTTTAGGCCGATGTATTGAATCTCGACGCAATTTGAGTGTTCCATCGTCATTAGAAGGCGCTGAACGTTACAATTCACTATCATTTTTGCGTCGGATTCGAAAATCTAGACTCACAGGAGAAGGACCATGTGGTGCCCGAGGCAGCGATATCCCCTTGGAGACAAGTCGGCTGGAGGACGATGTATTGGATCGCGACGCAATTTGAGTCTTCTATCGTCATTAGGAGGCGCTGAACGTTACAATTCACTATCATTTTTGCGTCGGATTCGAAAATCTAGACTCACAGGAGAACGACCATAAGGTGCCCGAGGCAGCAATGGACCCTTGGAGACAAGTCGGATGGAGGACGATGTATTGAATCTCGACGCAATTTGAGTGTCCCATCGTCATTAGAAGGCCCTGAACGTTACAATTAACTATCATTTTAGCGTCGGGTTCGAAAATCTAGACTCACAGGAGAACGACCATAAGGTGCCCGAGGCAGCAATAGACCCTTGGAGACAAGTCGGCTGGAGGCCGATGTATTGAATCTCGACGCAATTTGAGTGTTCCATCGGCATTAGGAGGCCCTGCTCGTTATAATTAACTATCATTTTTGCGGTGGATTCGATAATCTAAACTCACAGGAGAACGACCGTAAGGTGCCCGAGGCAGCAATAAACCCTTGGAGACAAGTAGGCTGGAGGCCGATGTATTGAATCTCGACGCAATTTGAGTGTTCCATCGTCATTACAAGGCCCTGAACGTTACAATTAACTATCATTTTTGCGTCGGATTCGAAAGTCTAGACTCAAAGGAGAACGACCATAAGGTGTCCGAGGCAGCAATAGACCCTTGGAGACAAGTCGGCTGGAGGACGATGTATTGGATCTCGACGCAATTTGAGTGTTCCATCGGCATTAGGAGGCCCTGAACGTTACAATTAACTATCATTTTTGCGTCGGATTCGAAAATCTAGAATTACAAGAGAACGACCATAAAGTGCCCGAGGCAGCATTAGATCCTTGGAGACAAGTCGGCTGGAGGCCGATGTATTGAATCTCGACGCAATTTGAGTGTTCCATCGTCATTACAAGGCCCTGAACGTTACAATTAACTATCATTTTTGCGTCGGATTCGAAAATCTAGACTCACAGGAGAACGACCATAAGGTGCCCGAGGCAGCAATAGACCCTTGGAGACAAGTCGGCTGGAGGACGATGTATTGGATCGCGACGCAATTTGTGTCTTCTATCGTCATTAGGAAGCGCTGAACGTTACAATTCACTATCATTTTTGCGTCGGATTCGAAAATCTATACTCACAGGAGAAGGACCATGTGGTGCCCGAGGCAGCGATATCCCCTTGGAGACAAGTAGGCTGGAGGCCGATGTATTGAATCTCGACGCAATTTGAGTGTTCCATCGTCATTAGAAGGCCCTGAACGTTACAATTAACTATCATTTTTGCGTCGGATTCGAAAATCTAAACTCACAGGAGAAGGACCATAAGGTGCCCGAGGCAGCGATATCCCCTTGGAGACAAGTCGGCTGGAGGCCGATGTATTGAATCTCGACGCAATTTGAGTGTTCCATCGGCATTAGGAGGCCCTGAACGTTATAATTAACTATCATTTTTGCGTCGGATTCGATAATCTAAACTCACAGGAGAACTACCATAAGGTGCCCGAGGCAGCAATATCCCCTTGGAGACAAGTCGGCTGGAGGACGATGTATTGAATCTCGACGCAATTTGAGTGTCCCGTCGTCATTAGAAGGCCCTGAACGTTACAATTCACTATCATTTTTGCGTCGGATTCGAAAATCTAGGCTCACAGGAGAACGACCATAAGGTGCCCGAGGCAGCAATAGACCCTTGGAGACAAGTCGGCTGGAGGACGATGTATTGGATCGCGACGCAATTTGAGTCTTCTATCGTCATTAGGAGGCGCTGAACGTTACAATTCACTATCATTTTTGCGTCGGATTCGATAATCTAAACTCACAGGAGAATGACCATAAGGTGCCCGAGGCAGCAATAGACCCTTGGAGACAAGTCGGGTGGAGGCCGATGTATTGAATCTCGACGCAATTTGAGTGTTCCATCGTCATTACAAGGCCCTGAACGTTACAATTAACTATCATTTTAGCGTCGGGTTCGAAAATCTAGACTCACAGGAGAACGACCATAAGGTGCCCGAGGCAGCAATAAACCCTTGGAGACAAGTCGGCTGGAGGCCGATGTATTGAATCTCGACGCAATTTGAGTGTTCCATCGGCATTAGAAGGCCCTGAACGTTACAATTAACTATCATTTTTGCGTCGGATTCGATAATCTAAACTCACAGGAGAACGACCATAAGGTGCCCGAGGCAGCAATAGACCCTTGGAGACAAGTCGGCTGGAGGCCGATGTATTGAATCTCGACCCAATTTGAGTGTTCCATCGTCATTAGAAGGCCCTGAACGTTACAATTCACTATCATTTTTGCGTCGGATTCGAAAATCTAGACTCACAGGAGAAGGATCATATTGTGCCCGAGACAGCAATATCCCCTTGGAGACAAGTCGGCTGGAGGACGTTGTATTGAATCTCGACGCAATTTGAGTGTCCCATCGTCATTAGAAGGCCCTGAACGTTACAATTAACTATCATTTTTGCGTCGGATTCGATAATCTAAACTCACAGGAGAACTACCATAAGGTGCCCGAGGCAGCAATAGACCCTTGGAGACAAGTCGGCTGGAGGACGATGTATTGGATCTCGACGCAATTTGAGTGTTCCATCGGCATTAGGAGGCCCTGAACGTTACAATTAACTATCATTTTTGCGTCGGATTCGAAAATCTAGAATTACAAGAGAACGACCATAAAGTGCCCGAGGCAGCATTAGATCCTTGGAGACAAGTCGGCTGGAGGCCGATGTATTGAATCTCGACGCAATTTGAGTGTTCCATCGTCATTACAAGGCCCTGAACGTTACAATTAACTATCATTTTTGCGTCGGATTCGAAAATCTAGACTCACAGGAGAACGACCATAAGGTGCCCGAGGCAGCAATAGACCCTTGGAGACAAGTCGGCTGGAGGACGATGTATTGGATCGCGACGCAATTTGTGTCTTCTATCGTCATTAGGAGGCGCTGAACGTTACAATTCACTATCATTTTTGCGTCGGATTCGAAAATCTATACTCACAGGAGAAGGACCATGTGGTGCCCGAGGCAGCGATATCCCCTTGGAGACAAGTCGGCTGGAGGCCGATGTATTGAATCTCGACGCAATTTGAGTGTTCCATCGGCATTAGGAGGCCCTGAACGTTATAATTAACTATCATTTTTGCGTCGGATTCGATAATCTAAACTCACAGGAGAACTACCATAAGGTGCCCGAGGCAGCAATATCCCCTTGGAGACAAGTCGGCTGGAGGACGATGTATTGAATCTCGACGCAATTTGAGTGTCCCGTCGTCATTAGAAGGCCCTGAACGTTACAATTCACTATCATTTTTGCGTCGGATTAGAAAATCTAGACTCACAGGAGAAGGACCTTGTGGTGCCCGAGGCAGCGATATCCCCTTGGAGACAAGTAGGCTGGAGGCCGATGTATTGAATCTCGACGCAATTTGAGTGTTCCATCGTCATTAGAAGGCCCTGAACGTTACAATTAACTATCATTTTTGCGTCGGATTCGAAAATCTAGACTCACAGGAGAACGTCCATAAGGTGCCCGAGGCAGCAATAGACCCTTGGAGACAAGTCGGCTGGAGGACGATGTATTGAATCTCGACGCAATTTGAGTGTTCCATCGTCATTAGGAGGCCTTGAACGTTACAATTAACTATCATTTTTGCGTCGGGTTCGAAAATCTAGACTCACAGGAGAACGACCATAAGGTGCCCGAGGCAGCAATAGACCCTTGGAGACAAGTCGGCTGGAGGCCGATGTATTGAATCTCGACGCAATTTGAGTGTTCCATCGCCATTATGAGGCCCTGAACGTTACAATTAACTATCATTTTTGCGTCGGATTCGAAAATCTAGACTCACAGGAGAACGACCATAAGGTGCCCGAGGCAGCAATAGACCCTTGGAGACAAGTCGGCTGGAGGACGATGTATTGGATCGCGACGCAATTTGAGTCTTCTATCGTCATTAGGAGGCGCTGAACGTTACAATTCACTATCATTTTTGCGTCGGATTCGAAAATCTAGACTCACAGGAGAACGACCATAAGGTGCCCGAGGCAGCAATAGACCCTTGGAGACAAGTAGGCTGGAGGCCGATGTATTGAATCTCGACGCAATTTGAGTGTTCCATCGGCATTAGGAGGCCCTGAACGTTATAATTAACTATCATTTTTGCGTCGGATTCGATAATCTAAACTCACAGGAGAACGACCGTAAGGTGCCCGAGGCAGCAATAGACCCTTGGAGACAAGTAGGCTGGAGGCCGATGTATTGAATCTCGACGCAATTTGAGTGTTCCATCGTCATTAGAAGGCCCTGAACCTTACAATTAACTATCATTTTTGCGTCGGATTCGAAAATCTGGACTCACAGGACAACGACCATAAGGTGCCCGAGGCAGTAATAGACCCTTGGAGACAAGTCGGCTGGAGGCCGATGTATTGAATCTCGACGCAATTTGAGTGTTCCATCGGCATTAGGAGGCCCTGAACGTTATAATTAACTATCATTTTTGCGTCGGATTCGATAATCTAAACTCACAGGAGAACGACCATAAGGTGCCCGAGGCAGCAATAGACCCTTGGAGACAAGTCGGCTGGAGGCCGATGTATTGAATCTCGACGCAATTTGAGTGTTCCATCGTCATTACAAGGCCCTGAACGTTACAATTAACTATCATTTTTGCGTCGGATTCGAAAATCTAGACTCACAGGAGAACGACCATAAGGTGCCCGAGGCAGCAATAGACCCTTGGAGACAAGTCGGCTGGAGGACGATGTATTGGATCGCGACGCAATTTGAGTCTTCTATCGTCATTAGGAGGCGCTGAACGTTACAATTCACTATCATTTTTGCGTCGGATTCGAAAATCTAGACTCACAGGAGAAGGATCATATTGTGCCCGAGACAGCAATATCCCCTTGGAGACAAGTCGGCTGGAGGACGATGTATTGAATCTCGACGCATTTTGAGTGTTCCATCGGCATTAGGAGGCCCTGAACGTTACAATTAACTATCATTTTTACGTCGGGTTCGAAAATCTAGACTCACAGGAGAACGACCATAAGGTGCCCGAGGCAGCAATAGACCCTTGGAGACAAGTCGGCTGGAGGACGATGTATTGGATCGCGACGCAATTTGAGTCTTCTATCGTCATTAGGAGGCGCTGAACGTTACAATTCACTATCATTTTAGCGTCGGGTTCGAAAATCTAGACTCACAGGAGAACGACCATAAGGTGCCCGAGGCAGCAATAGACCCTTGGAGACAAGTCGGCTGGAGGACGATGTATTGGATCGCGACGCAATTTGAGTCTTCTATCGTCATTAGGAGGCGCTGAGCGTTACAATTCACAATCATTTTTGCGTCGGATTCGAAAATCTAGACTCACAGGAGAAGGACCATGTGGTGCCCGAGGCAGCGATATCCCCTTGGAGACAAGTAGGCTGGAGGCCGATGTATTGAATCTCGACGCAATTTGAGTGTTCCATCGTCATTAGAAGGCCCTGAACGTTACAATTAACTATCATTTTTGCGTCGGATTCGAAAATCTAGACTCACAGGACAACGACCATAAGGTGCCCGAGGCAGCAATAGACCCTTGGAGACAAGTAGACTGGAGGCCGATGTATTGAATGTCGACGCAATTTGAGTGCTCCGTCGGCATTAGGAGGCCCTGAACGTTATAATTAACGATCATTTTTGCGTCGGATTCGATAATCTAAACTCACAGGAGAACGACCATAAGGTGCCCGAGGCAGCAATAGACCCTTGGAGACAAGTCGGCTGGAGGACGATGTATTGAATCTCGACGCAATTTGAGTGTCCCATCGTCATTAGAAGGCCCTGAACGTTACAATTCACTATCATTTTTGCGTCGGATTCGAAAATCTAGACTCACAGGAGAACGACCATAAGGTGCCCGAGGCAGCAATAGACCCTTGGAGACAAGTCGGCTGGAGGCCGATGTATTGAATCTCGACGCAATTTGAGTGTTCCATCGTCATTACAAGGCCCTGAACGTTACAATTAACTATCATTTTTGCGTCGGATTCGAAAGTCTAGACTCAAAGGAGAACGACCATAAGGTGTCCGAGGCAGCAATAGACCCTTGGAGACAAGTGGGCTGGAGGACGATGTATTGGATCGCGACGCAATTTGAGTCTTCTATCGTCATTAGGAGGCGCTGAACGTTACAATTCACTATCATTTTTGCGTCGGATTCGATAATCTAAACTCACAGGAGAACGACCATAAGGAGCCCGAGGCAGCAATAGACCCTTGGAGACAAGTCGGCTGGAGGCCGATGTATTGAATCTCGACGCAATTTGAGTGTTCCATCGTCATTAGGAGGCGCTGAACGTTACAATTCACTATCATTTTTGCGTCGGATTCGAAAATCTAGACTCACAGGAGAAGGACCATGTGGTGCCCGAGGCAGCGATATCCCCTTGGAGACAAGTAGGCTGGAGGCCGATGTATTGAATCTCGACGCAATTTGAGTGTTCCATCGTCATTAGAAGGCCCTGAACGTTACAATTCACTATCATTTTTGCGTCGGATTCGAAAATCTAGACTCACAGGAGAAGGACCATGTGGTGCCCGAGGCAGCGATATCCCCTTGGAGACAAGTAGGCTTTAGGCCGATGTATTGAATCTCGACGCAATTTGAGTGTTCCATCGTCATTAGAAGGCCCTGAACGTTACAATTAACTATCACTTTTGCGTCGGATTCGATAATCTAAACTCACAGGAGAACGACCATAAGGTGCCCGAGGCAGCAATAGACCCTTGGAGACAAGTCGGCTGGAGGACGATGTATTGGATCGCGACGCAATTTGAGTCTTCTATCGTCATTAGGAGGCGCTGAACGTTACAATTCACTATCATTTTTGCGTCGGATTCGAAAATCTAGACTCACAGGAGAACGACCATAAGGTGCCCGAGGCAGCAATGGACCCTTGGAGACAAGTCGGATGGAGGACGATGTATTGAATCTCGACGCAATTTGAGTGTCCCATCGTCATTAGAAGGCCCTGAACGTTACAATTAACTATCATTTTAGCGTCGGGTTCGAAAATCTAGACTCACAGGAGAACGACCATAAGGTGCCCGAGGCAGCAATAGACCCTTGGAGACAAGTCGGCTGGAGGCCGATGTATTGAATCTCGACGCAATTTGAGTGTTCCATCGGCATTAGGAGGCCCTGCTCGTTATAATTAACTATCATTTTTGCGGTGGATTCGATAATCTAAACTCACAGGAGAACGACCGTAAGGTGCCCGAGGCAGCAATAGACCCTTGGAGACAAGTAGGCTGGAGGCCGATGTATTGAATCTCGACGCAATTTGAGTGTTCCATCGTCATTACAAGGCCCTGAACGTTACAATTAACTATCATTTTTGCGTCGGATTCGAAAGTCTAGACTCAAAGGAGAACGACCATAAGGTGTCCGAGGCAGCAATAGACCCTTGGAGACAAGTCGGCTGGAGGACGATGTATTGGATCTCGACGCAATTTGAGTGTTCCATCGGCATTAGGAGGCCCTGAACGTTACAATTAACTATCATTTTTGCGTCGGATTCGAAAATCTAGAATTACAAGAGAACGACCATAAAGTGCCCGAGGCAGCATTAGATCCTTGGAGACAAGTCGGCTGGAGGCCGATGTATTGAATCTCGACGCAATTTGAGTGTTCCATCGTCATTACAAGGCCCTGAACGTTACAATTAACTATCATTTTTGCGTCGGATTCGAAAATCTAGACTCACAGGAGAACGACCATAAGGTGCCCGAGGCAGCAATAGACCCTTGGAGACAAGTCGGCTGGAGGACGATGTATTGGATCGCGACGCAATTTGTGTCTTCTATCGTCATTAGGAAGCGCTGAACGTTACAATTCACTATCATTTTTGCGTCGGATTCGAAAATCTATACTCACAGGAGAAGGACCATGTGGTGCCCGAGGCAGCGATATCCCCTTGGAGACAAGTAGGCTGGAGGCCGATGTATTGAATCTCGACGCAATTTGAGTGTTCCATCGTCATTAGAAGGCCCTGAACGTTACAATTAACTATCATTTTTGCGTCGGATTCGAAAATCTAATCTCACAGGAGAAGGACCATGTGGTGCCCGAGGCAGCGATATCCCCTTGGAGACAAGTCGGCTGGAGGCCGATGTATTGAATCTCGACGCAATTTGAGTGTTCCATCGGCATTAGGAGGCGCTGAACGTTATAATTAACTATCATTTTTGCGTCGGATTCGATAATCTAAACTCACAGGAGAACTACCATAAGGTGCCCGAGGCAGCAATATCCCCTTGGAGACAAGTCGGCTGGAGGACGATGTATTGAATCTCGACGCAATTTGAGTGTCCCGTCGTCATTAGAAGGCCCTGAACGTTACAATTCACTATCATTTTTGCGACGGATTCGAAAATCTAGACTCACGGGAGAAGGACCTTGTGGTGCCCGAGGCAGCGATATCCCCTTGGAGACAATTAGGCTGGAGGCCGATGTATTGAATCTCGACGCAATTTGAGTGTTCCATCGTCATTAGAAGGCCCTGAACGTTACAATTAACTATCATTTTTGCGTCGGATTCGAAAATCTAGACTCACAGGAGAACGACCATAAGGTGCCCGAGGCAGCAATAGACCCTTGGAGACAAGTCGGCTGGAGGACGATGTATTGAATCTCGACGCAATTTGAGTGTTCCATCGTCATTAGGAGGCCCTGAACGTTACAATTAACTATTATTTTTGCGTCGGGTTCGAAAATGTAGACTCACAGGAGTACGACCATAAGGTGCCCGAGGCAGCAATAGACCCTTGGAGACAAGTCGGCTGGAGGCCGATGTATTGAATCTCGACGCAATTTGAGTGTTCCATCGCCATTATGAGGCCCTGAACGTTACAATTAACTATCATTTTTGCGTCGGATTCGAAAATCTAGACTCGCAGGAGAACGACCATAAGGTGCCCGAGGCAGCAATAGACCCTTGGAGACAAGTCGGCTGGAGGACGATGTATTGGATCGCGACGCAATTTGAGTCTTCTATCGTCATTAGGAGGCGCTGAACGTTACAATTCACTAATCATTTTTGCGTCGGATTCGAAAATCTAGACTCACAGGAGAACGACCATATGGTGCCCGAGGCAGTAATAGACCCTTGGAGACAAGTCGGCTGGAGGACGATGTATTGAATCTCGACGCAATTTGAGTGTCCCATCGTCATTAGAAGGCCCTGAACGTTACAATTAACTATCATTTTAGCGTCGGGTTCGAAAATCTAGACTCACAGGAGAACGACCGTAAGGTGCCCGAGGCAGCAATAGACCCTTGGAGCAAGTAGGCTGGAGGCCGATGTATTGAATCTCGACGCAATTTGAGTGTTCCATCGGCATTAGGAGGCCCTGAACGTTATAATTAACTATCATTTTTGCGTCGGATTCGATAATCTAAACTCACAGGAGAACGACCGTAAGGTGCCCGAGGCAGCAATAGACCCTTGGAGACAAGTAGGCTGGAGGCCGATGTATTGAATCTCGACGCAATTTGAGTGTTCCATCGTCATTAGAAGGCCCTGAACGTTACAATTAACTATCATTTTAGCGTCGGGTTCGAAAATCTAGACTCACAGGAGAACGACCATAAGGTGCCCGAGGCAGCAATAGACCCTTGGAGACAAGTAGGCTGGAGGCCGATGTATTGAATCTCGACGCAATTTGAGTGTTCCATCGGCATTAGGAGGCCCTGAACGTTATAATTAACTATCATTTTTGCGTCGGATTCGATAATCGAAACTCACAGGAGAACGACCGTAAGGTGCCCGAGGCAGCAATAGACCCTTGGAGACAAGTAGGCTGGAGGCCGATTTATTGAATCTCGACGCAATTTGAGTGTTCCATCGTCATTAGAAGGCCCTGAACGTTACAATTCACTATCATTTTTGCGTCGGATTCGAAAATCTAGACTCACAGGAGAAGGACCATGTGGTGCCCGAGGCAGCGATATCCCCTTGGAGACAAGTAGGCTTTAGGCCGATGTATTGAATCTCGACGCAATTTGAGTGTTCCATCGTCATTACAAGGCCCTGAACGTTACAATTAACTATCATTTTTGCGTCGGATTCGAAAGTCTAGACTCAAAGGAGAACGACCATAAGGTGTCCGAGGCAGCAATAGACCCTTGGAGACAAGTCGGCTGTAGGACGATGTATTGGATCTCGACGCAATTTGAGTGTTCCATCGGCATTAGGAGGCCCTGAACGTTACAATTAACTATCATTTTTGCGTCGGATTCGAAAATCTAGAATTACAAGAGAACGACCATAAAGTGCCCGAGGCAGCATTAGATCCTTGGAGACAAGTCGGCTGGAGGCCGATGTATTGAATCTCGACGCAATTTGAGTGTTCCATCGTCATTACAAGGCCCTGAACGTTACAATTAACTATCATTTTTGCGTCGGATTCGAAAATCTAGACTCACAGGAGAACGACCATAAGGTGCCCGAGGCAGCAATAGACCCTTGGAGACAAGTCGGCTGGAGGACGATGTATTGGATCGCGACGCAATTTGTGTCTTCTATCGTCATTAGGAGGCGCTGAACGTTACAATTCACTATCATTTTTGCGTCGGATTCGAAAATCTATACTCACAGGAGAAGGACCATGTGGTGCCCGAGGCAGCGATATCCCCTTGGAGACAAGTAGGCTGGAGGCCGATGTATTGAATCTCGACGCAATTTGAGTGTTCCATCGTCATTAGAAGGCCCTGAACGTTACAATTAACTATCATTTTTGCGTCGGATTCGAAAATCTAAACTCACAGGAGAAGGACCATGTGGGGCCCGAGGCAGCGATATCCCCTTGGAGACAAGTCGGCTGGAGGCCGATGTATTGAATCTCGACGCAATTTGAGTGTTCCATCGGCATTAGGAGGCCCTGAACGTTATAATTAACTATCATTTTAGCGTCGGGTTCGAAAATCTAGACTCACAGGAGAACGACCATAAGGTGCCCGAGGCAGCAATAGACCCTTGGAGACAAGTCGGCTGGAGGACGATGTATTGAATCTCGACGCAATTTGAGTGTCCCATCGTCATTAGAAGGCCCTGAACGTTACAATTCACTATCATTTTTGCGTCGGATTCGAAAATCTAGACTCACAGGAGAACGACCATAAGGTGCCCGAAACAGCAATAGACCCTTGGAGACAAGTCGGCTGGAGGCCGATGTATTGAATCTCGACGCAATTTGAGTGTTCCATCGTCATTACAAGGCCCTGAACGTTACAATTAACTATCATTTTTGCGTCGGATTCGAAAATCTAGACTCACAGGAGAACGACCATAAGGTGCCCGAGGCAGCAATAGACCCTTGGAGACAAGTCGGCTGGAGGACGATGTATTGAATCTCGACGCAATTTGAGTGTCCCGTCGTCATTAGAAGGCCCTGAACGTTACAATTCACTATCATTTTTGCGACGGATTCGAAAATCTAGACTCACGGGAGAAGGACCTTGTGGTGCCCGAGGCAGCGATATCCCCTTGGAGACAATTAGGCTGGAGGCCGATGTATTGAATCTCGACGCAATTTGAGTGTTCCATCGTCATTAGAAGGCCCTGAACGTTACAATTAACTATCATTTTTGCGTCGGATTCGAAAATCTAGACTCACAGGAGAACGACCATAAGGTGCCCGAGGCAGCAATAGACCCTTGGAGACAAGTCGGCTGGAGGACGATGTATTGGATCGCGACGCAATTTGTGTCTTCTATCGTCATTAGGAAGCGCTGAACGTTACAATTCACTATCATTTTTGCGTCGGATTCGAAAATCTATACTCACAGGAGAAGGACCATGTGGTGCCCGAGGCAGCGATATCCCCTTGGAGACAAGTAGGCTGGAGGCCGATGTATTGAATCTCGACGCAATTTGAGTGTTCCATCGTCATTAGAAGGCCCTGAACGTTACAATTAACTATCATTTTTGCGTCGGATTCGAAAATCTAATCTCACAGGAGAAGGACCATGTGGTGCCCGAGGCAGCGATATCCCCTTGGAGACAAGTCGGCTGGAGGCCGATGTATTGAATCTCGACGCAATTTGAGTGTTCCATCGGCATTAGGAGGCGCTGAACGTTATAATTAACTATCATTTTTGCGTCGGATTCGATAATCTAAACTCACAGGAGAACTACCATAAGGTGCCCGAGGCAGCAATATCCCCTTGGAGACAAGTCGGCTGGAGGACGATGTATTGAATCTCGACGCAATTTGAGTGTCCCGTCGTCATTAGAAGGCCCTGAACGTTACAATTCACTATCATTTTTGCGACGGATTCGAAAATCTAGACTCACGGGAGAAGGACCTTGTGGTGCCCGAGGCAGCGATATCCCCTTGGAGACAATTAGGCTGGAGGCCGATGTATTGAATCTCGACGCAATTTGAGTGTTCCATCGTCATTAGAAGGCCCTGAACGTTACAATTAACTATCATTTTTGCGTCGGATTCGAAAATCTAGACTCACAGGAGAACGACCATAAGGTGCCCGAGGCAGCAATAGACCCTTGGAGACAAGTCGGCTGGAGGACGATGTATTGAATCTCGACGCAATTTGTGTGTTCCATCGTCATTAGGAGGCCCTGAACGTTACAATTAACTATTATTTTTGCGTCGGGTTCGAAAATGTAGACTCACAGGAGTACGACCATAAGGTGCCCGAGGCAGCAATAGACCCTTGGAGACAAGTCGGCTGGAGGCCGATGTATTGAATCTCGACGCAATTTGAGTGTTCCATCGCCATTATGAGGCCCTGAACGTTACAATTAACTATCATTTTTGCGTCGGATTCGAAAATCTAGACTCGCAGGAGAACGACCATAAGGTGCCCGAGGCAGCAATAGACCCTTGGAGACAAGTCGGCTGGAGGACGATGTATTGGATCGCGACGCAATTTGAGTCTTCTATCGTCATTAGGAGGCGCTGAACGTTACAATTCACTATCATTTTTGCGTCGGATTCGAAAATCTAGACTCACAGGAGAACGACCATATGGTGCCCGAGGCAGTAATAGACCCTTGGAGACAAGTCGGCTGGAGGACGATGTATTGAATCTCGACGCAATTTGAGTGTCCCATCGTCATTAGAAGGCCCTGAACGTTACAATTAACTATCATTTTAGCGTCGGGTTCGAAAATCTAGACTCACAGGAGAACGACCGTAAGGTGCCCGAGGCAGCAATAGACCCTTGGAGCAAGTAGGCTGGAGGCCGATGTATTGAATCTCGACGCAATTTGAGTGTTCCATCGGCATTAGGAGGCCCTGAACGTTATAATTAACTATCATTTTTGCGTCGGATTCGATAATCTAAACTCACAGGAGAACGACCGTAAGGTGCCCGAGGCAGCAATAGACCCTTGGAGACAAGTAGGCTGGAGGCCGATGTATTGAATCTCGACGCAATTTGAGTGTTCCATCGTCATTAGAAGGCCCTGAACGTTACAATTAACTATCATTTTAGCGTCGGGTTCGAAAATCTAGACTCACAGGAGAACGACCATAAGGTGCCCGAGGCAGCAATAGACCCTTGGAGACAAGTAGGCTGGAGGCCGATGTATTGAATCTCGACGCAATTTGAGTGTTCCATCGGCATTAGGAGGCCCTGAACGTTATAATTAACTATCATTTTTGCGTCGGATTCGATAATCGAAACTCACAGGAGAACGACCGTAAGGTGCCCGAGGCAGCAATAGACCCTTGGAGACAAGTAGGCTGGAGGCCGATTTATTGAATCTCGACGCAATTTGAGTGTTCCATCGTCATTAGAAGGCCCTGAACGTTACAATTCACTATCATTTTTGCGTCGGATTCGAAAATCTAGACTCACAGGAGAAGGACCATGTGGTGCCCGAGGCAGCGATATCCCCTTGGAGACAAGTAGGCTTTAGGCCGATGTATTGAATCTCGACGCAATTTGAGTGTTCCATCGTCATTACAAGGCCCTGAACGTTACAATTAACTATCATTTTTGCGTCGGATTCGAAAGTCTAGACTCAAAGGAGAACGACCATAAGGTGTCCGAGGCAGCAATAGACCCTTGGAGACAAGTCGGCTGTAGGACGATGTATTGGATCTCGACGCAATTTGAGTGTTCCATCGGCATTAGGAGGCCCTGAACGTTACAATTAACTATCATTTTTGCGTCGGATTCGAAAATCTAGAATTACAAGAGAACGACCATAAAGTGCCCGAGGCAGCATTAGATCCTTGGAGACAAGTCGGCTGGAGGCCGATGTATTGAATCTCGACGCAATTTGAGTGTTCCATCGTCATTACAAGGCCCTGAACGTTACAATTAACTATCATTTTTGCGTCGGATTCGAAAATCTAGACTCACAGGAGAACGACCATAAGGTGCCCGAGGCAGCAATAGACCCTTGGAGACAAGTCGGCTGGAGGACGATGTATTGGATCGCGACGCAATTTGTGTCTTCTATCGTCATTAGGAGGCGCTGAACGTTACAATTCACTATCATTTTTGCGTCGGATTCGAAAATCTATACTCACAGGAGAAGGACCATGTGGTGCCCGAGGCAGCGATATCCCCTTGGAGACAAGTAGGCTGGAGGCCGATGTATTGAATCTCGACGCAATTTGAGTGTTCCATCGTCATTAGAAGGCCCTGAACGTTACAATTAACTATCATTTTTGCGTCGGATTCGAAAATCTAAACTCACAGGAGAAGGACCATGTGGGGCCCGAGGCAGCGATATCCCCTTGGAGACAAGTCGGCTGGAGGCCGATGTATTGAATCTCGACGCAATTTGAGTGTTCCATCGGCATTAGGAGGCCCTGAACGTTATAATTAACTATCATTTTAGCGTCGGGTTCGAAAATCTAGACTCACAGGAGAACGACCATAAGGTGCCCGAGGCAGCAATAGACCCTTGGAGACAAGTCGGCTGGAGGACGATGTATTGAATCTCGACGCAATTTGAGTGTCCCATCGTCATTAGAAGGCCCTGAACGTTACAATTCACTATCATTTTTGCGTCGGATTCGAAAATCTAGACTCACAGGAGAACGACCATAAGGTGCCCGAAACAGCAATAGACCCTTGGAGACAAGTCGGCTGGAGGCCGATGTATTGAATCTCGACGCAATTTGAGTGTTCCATCGTCATTACAAGGCCCTGAACGTTACAATTAACTATCATTTTTGCGTCGGATTCGAAAATCTAGACTCACAGGAGAACGACCATAAGGTGCCCGAGGCAGCAATAGACCCTTGGAGACAAGTCGGCTGGAGGACGATGTATTGGATCGCGACGCAATTTGAGTCTTCTATCGTCATTAGGAGGCGCTGAACGTTACAATTCACTATCATTTTTGCGTCGGATTCGATAATCTAAACTCACAGGAGAACGACCATAAGGTGCCCGAGGCAGCAATAGACCCTTGGAGACAAGTCGGGTGGAGGCCGATGTATTGAATCTCGCCGCAATTTGAGTGTTCCATCGTCATTACAAGGCCCTGAACGTTACAATTAACTATCATTTTAGCGTCGGGTTCGAAAATCTAGACTCACAGGAGAACGACCATAAGGTGCCCGAGGCAGCAATAGACCCTTAGAGACAAGTCGGCTGGAGGACGATGTATTGGATCGCGACGCAATTTGAGTCTTCTATCGTCATTAGGAGGCGATGAACGCTACAATTCACTATCATTTTTGCGTCGGATTCGAAAATCTAGACTCACAGGAGAAGGACCATGTGGTGCCCGAGGCAGCGATATCCCCTTGGAGACAAGTAGGCTGGAGGCCGATGTATTGAATCTCGACGCAATTTGAGTGTTCCGTCGTCATTAGAAGGCCCTGAACGTTACAATTCACTATCATTTTTGCGTCGGATTCGAAAATCTAGACTCACAGGAGAAGGACCATGTGGTGCCCGAGGCAGCTATTGACCCTTGGAGACAAGTCGGTTGGAGGACGATGTATTGGATCGCGACGCAAAATGAGTGTTCCATCGTCATTACAAGGCCCTGAACCTTACAATTAACTATCAGTTTCGCGTCGGATTCGAATATCTACTCACAGGAGAAGTTCATACGGTGCTCGAGACAGCAATATACCCCTTGGAGACAAATCGGCTGGAGGACGGTGTATTGAATCTCGACGCAATTTGAGTGTTCCATCGACATTAGAAGGCCCTGAACGTTACAATTAACTGTCATTTTAGCGTCGGGTTCGAAAATCTATACTCACAGGAGAAGGACCATGTGGTGCCCGAGGCAGCGATATCCCCTTGGAGACAAGTAGGCTGGAGGCCGATGTATTGAATCTCGACGCAATTTGAGTGTTCCATCGTCATTAGAAGGCCCTGAACGTTACCATTAACTATCATTTTTGCGTCGGATTCGAAAATCTAGACTCACAGGAGAACGACCATAAGGTGCCCGAGCAGCAATAGACCCTTGGAGACAAGTCGGCTGGAGGCCGATGTATTGAATCTCGACGCAATTTGAGTGTTCCATCGGCATTAGGAGGCCCTGAACGTTACAATTAACTATCATTTTTGCGTCGGGTTCGAAAATCTAGACTCACAGGAGAACGACCATAAGGTGCCCGAGGCAGCAATAGACCCTTGGAGACAAGTCGGCTGGAGGCCGATGTATTGAATCTCGACGCAATTTGAGTGTTCCATCGTCATTACATGGCCCTGAACGTTACAATTAACTATCATTTTTGCGTCGGATTCGAAAATCTAGACTCACAGGAGAACGACCATAAGGTGCCCGAGGCAGCAATAGACCCTTGGAGTCAAGTCGGCTGGAGGACGATGTATTGGATCGCGACGCAATTTGAGTCTTCTATCGTCATTAGGAGGCGCTGAACGTTACAATTCACTATCATTTTTGCGTCGGATTCGAAAATCTAGACTCACAGGAGAGGGATCATATTGTGCCCGAGACAGCAATATCCCCTTGGAGACAAGTCGGCTGGAGGACGATGTATTGAATCTCGACGCAATTTGAGTGTCCCATCGTCATTAGAACTCCCTGAACGTTACAATTAACTATCATTTTTGCGTCGGATTCGAAAATCTAGACTCACAGGAGACCGACCATAAGGTGCCCGAGGCAGCAATAGACCCTTGGAGACAAGTCGGCTGGAGGACGATGTATTGGATCGCGACGCAATTTGAGTCTTCTATCGTCATTAGGAAGCGCTGAAAGTTACAATTCACTATCATTTTTGCGTCGTATTCGAAAATCTAGACTCACAGGAGAAGGACCATGTGGTGCCCGAGGCAGCGATATCCCCTTGGAGACAAGTAGGCTGGAGGCCGATGTATTGAATCTCGACGCAATTTGAGTGTTCCATCGACATTAGGAGGCCCTGAACGTTATGATTAACTATCATTTTTGCGTCGGATTCGATAATCTAAACTCAAAGGAGAACGACCATAAGGTGCCCGAGGCAGCGATAGACCCTTGGAGACAAGTCGGCTGGAGGCCGATGTATTGAATCTCGACGCAATTTGAGTGTTCCATCGTCATTACAAGGCCCTGATCGTTACAATTAACTATCATTTTTGCGTCGGATTCGAAAATCTAGACTCACAGGACAACGACCATAAGGTGCCCGAGGCAGCAATAGACCCTTGGAGACAAGTCGGCTGGAGGCCGATGTATTGAATCTCGACGCAATTTGAGTGTTCCATCGGCATTAGGAGGCCCTGAACGTTACAATTAACTATCATTTTTGCGTCGGATTCGATAATCTAAACTCACAGGAGAACGACCATAAGGTGCCCGAGGCAGCAATAGACCCTTGGAGACAAGTCGGCTGGAGGCCCATGTATTGAATCTCGACGCAATTTGAGTGTTCCATCGGCATTAGAAGGCCCTGAACGTTACAATTAACTATCATTTTTGCGTCGGATTCGAAAATCTAGACTCACAGGAGAACGACCATAAGGTGCCCGAGGCAGCAATAGACCCTTGGAGACAAGTCGGCTGGAGGACGATGTATTGGATCGCGACGCAATTTGAGTCTTCTATCGTCATTAGGAGGCGCTGAACGTTACAATTCACTATCATTTTTGCGTCGGATTCGAAAATCTAGACTCACAGGACAACGACCGTAAGGTGCCCGAGGCAGCAATAGACCTTTGGAGACAAGTCGGCTGGAGGACGATGTATTGTATCTCGACGCAATTTGAGTGTTCCATCGTCATTACAAGGCCCTGAACGTTACAATTAACTATCATTTTTGCGTCGGATTCGAAAATCTAGACTCACAGGAGAACGACCATAAGGTGCCCGAGGCAGCAATAGACCCTTGGAGACAAGTCGGCTGGAGGACGATGTATTGGATCGCGACGCAATTTGAGTCTTCTATCGTCATTAGGAGGCGCTGAACGTTACAATTCACTATCATTTTTGCGTCGGATTCGAAAATCTAGACTCACAGGAGAAGGACCATGTGGTGCCCGAGGCAGCGATATCCCCTTGGAGACAAGTAGGCTGGAGGCCGATGTATTGAATCTCGACGCAATTTGAGTGTTCCATCGGCATTAGGAGGCCCTGAACGTTACAATTAACTATCATTTTTGCGTCGGGTTCGAAAATCTAGACTCACAGGAGAACGACCATAAGGTGCCCGAGGCAGCAATAGACCCTTGGAGACAAGTCGGCTGGAGGACGATGTATTGAATCTCGAAGCAATTTGAGTGTTCCATCGTCATTAGAAGGCCCTGAACGTTACAATTAACTATCATTTTTGCGTCGGATTCGAAAATCTAGACTCACAGGACAACGACCATAAGGTGCCCGAGGCAGCAATAGACCCTTGGAGACAAGTCGGCTGGAGGCCGATGTATTGAATCTCGACGCAATTTGAGTGTTCCATCGGCATTAGGAGGCCCTGAACGTTACAATTAACTATCATTTTTGCGTCGGATTCGATAATCTAAACTCACAGGAGAACGACCATAAGGTGCCCGAGGCAGCAATAGACCCTTGGAGACAAGTCGGCTGGAGGCCGATGTATTGAATCTCGACGCAATTTGAGTGTTCCATCGTCATTACAAGGCCCTGAACGTTACAATTAACTATCATTTTTGCGTCGGATTCGAAAATCTAGACTCACAGGAGAAGGACCATATTGTGCCCGAGACAGCAATAGACCCTTGGAGACAAGTCGGCTGGAGGCCGATGTATTGAATCTCGACGCAATTTGAGTGTTCCATCGTCATTACAAGGCCCTGAACGTTACAATTAACTATCATTTTTGCGTCGGATTCGATAATCTAAACTCACAGGAGAACGACCATAAGGTGCCCGAGGCAGCAATAGACCCTTGGAGACAAGTCGGCTGGAGGACGATGTATTGGATCGCGACGCAATTTGAGTGTTCCATCGTCATTAGAAGGCCCTGAACGTTACAATTCACTATCATTTTTGCGTCGGATTCGAAAATCTAGACTCACAGGAGAACGACCATAAGGTGCCCGAGGCAGCAATAGACCCTTGGAGACAAGTCTGCTGGAGGCCGATGTATTGAATCTCGACGCAATTTGAGTGTTCCATCGGCATTAGAAGGCCCTGAACGTTACAATTAACTATCATTTTTGCGTCGGGTTCGAAAATCTAGACTCACAGGAGAACGACCATAAGGTGCCCGAGGCAGCAATAGACCCTTGGAGACAAGTCGGCTGGAGGACGATGTATTGGATCGCGACGCAATTTGAGTCTTCTATCGTCATTAGGAGGCGCTGAACGTTACAATTCACTATCATTTTTGCGTCGGATTCGAAAATCTAGACTCACAGGAGAAGGATCATATTGTGCCCGAGACAGTAATATCCCCTTGGAGACAAGTCGGCTGGAGGACGATGTATTGAATCTCGACGCAATTTGAGTGTTCCATCGGCATTAGAAGGCCCTGAACGTTACAATTAACTATCATTTTTGCGTCGGATTCGAAAATCAACTCACAGGAGAAGTTCATACCGTGCCCGAGGCAGCAATAGACCCTTGGAGACAAGTCGGCTGGAGGACGATATACTGAATCTCGACGCAATTTGAGAGTTCCATCGTCATTAGGCGGCCCTGAACGTTACAATTAACTATCATTTTTGCGTCGGATTCGAAAATCTAGACTCACAGGAGAAGGATCATATTGTGCCCGAGGCAGCAATAGACCCTTGGAGACAAGTAGGCTGGAGGCCGATGTATTGAATCTCGACGCAATTTGAGTGTTCCATCGTCATTAGAAGGCCCTGAACGTTACAATTAACTATCATTTTTGCGTCGGATTCGATAATCTAAACTCACAGGAGAACGACCATAAGGTGCCCGAGGCAGCAATAGACCCTTGGAGACAAGTCGGCTGGAGGACGATGTATTGGATCGCGACGCAATTTGAGTCTTCTATCGTCATTAGTAGGCTCTGAACGTTATAATTAACGATCATGTTTGCGTCGGATTCGAAAATCTAGACTCACAGCACAACGACCATAAGGTGCCCGAGGCAGCAATAGACCCTTGGAGACAAGTCGGCTGGAGGCCGATGTATTGAATCTCGACGCAATTTGAGTGTTCCTTTGGCATTAGGAGGCCCTGAACGTTATAATTAACGATCATTTTTGCGTCGGATTCGATAATCTAAACTCACAGGAGAACGACCATAAGGTGCCCGAGGCAGCAATAGACCCTTGGAGACAAGTCGGCTGGAGGCCGATGTATTGAATCTCGACGCAATTTGAGTGTTCCATCGTCATTACAAGGCCCTGAAAGTTACAATTAACTATCATTTTTGCGTCGGATTCGAAAATCTAGACTCACAGGAGAAGGATCATATTGTGCCCGAGACAGCAATATCCCCTTGGAGACAAGTCGGCTGGAGGACGATGTATTGAATCTCGACGCAATTTGAGTGTCCCATCGTCATTAGAAGGCCCTGAACGTTACAATTAACTATCATTTTTGCGTCGGATTCGATAATCTAAACTCACAGGAGAACGACCATAAGGTGCCCGAGGCAGCAATAGACCATTGGAGACAAGTCGGCTGGAGGCCGATGTATTGAATCTCGACGCAATTTGAGTCTTCTATCGTCATTAGGAGGCCCTGAACGTTACAATTAACTATCATTTTTGCGTCGGATTCGAAAATCTAGACTCACAGGAGAACGACCATAAGGTGCCCGTGGCAGCAATAGACCCTTGGAGACAAGTCGGCTGGAGGCCGATGTATTGAATCTCGACGCAATTTGAGTGTTCCATCGGCATTAGGAGGCCCTGAGCGTTATAATTAACTATCATTTTTGCGTCGGATTCGATAATCTAAACCCACAGGAGAACGACCATAAGGTGCCCGAGGCAGCAATAGACCCTTGGAGACAAGTCGGCTGGAGACCGATGTATTGAATCTCGACGCAATTTGAGTGTTCCATCGTCATTACAAGGCCCTGAACGTTACAATTAACTATCATTTTTGCGTCGGATTCGAAAATCTAGACTCACAGGAGAACGACCATAAGGTGCCCGAGGCAGCAATAGACCGTTGGAGACAAGTCGGCTGGAGGCCGATGTATTGAATCTCGACGCAATTTGAGTGTTCCATCGGCATTAGAAGGCCCTGAACGTTACAATTAACTATCATTTTTGCGTCGGATTCGAAAATCTAGACTCACAGGAGAAGGATCATATTGTGCCCGAGACAGCAATATCCCCTTGGAGACAAGTCGGCTGGAGGACGATGTATTGAATCTCGACGCAATTTGAGTGTCCCATCGTCATTAGAAGGCCCTGAACGATACAATTAACTATCATTTTTGCGTCGGATTCGATAATTTAACTCACAGGAGAACGACCATAAGGTGCCCGAGGCAGCAATAGACCCTTGGAGACAAGTCGGCTGGAGGACGATGTATTGGATCGCGACGCAATTTGAGTCTTCTATCGTCATTAGGAGGCGCTGAACGTTACAATTCACTATCATTTTTGCGTCGGATTCGAAAATCTAGACTCACAGGAGAACGACCATAAGGTGCCCGAGGCAGCAATGGACCCTTGGAGACAAGTCGGATGGAGGATGATGTATTGAATCTCGACGCAATTTGAGTGTCCCATCGTCATTAGAAGGCCCTGAACGTTACAATTAACTATCATTTTAGCGTCGGGTTCGAAAATCTAGACTCACAGGAGAACGACCATAAGGTGCCCGAGGCAGCAATAGACCCTTGGAGACAAGTCGGCTGGAGGCCGATGTATTGAATCTCGACGCAATTTGAGTGTTCCATCGGCATTAGGAGGCCCTGCTCGTTATAATTAACTATCATTTTTGCGGTGGATTCGATAATCTAAACTCACAGGAGAACGACCGTAAGGTGCCCGAGGCAGCAATAGACCCTTGGAGACAAGTAGGCTGGAGGCCGATGTATTGAATCTCGACGCAATTTGAGTGTTCCATCGTCATTACAAGGCCCTGAACGTTACAATTAACTATCATTTTTGCGTCGGATTCGAAAGTCTAGACTCAAAGGAGAACGACCATAAGGTGTCCGAGGCAGCAATAGACCCTTGGAGACAAGTCGTCTGGAGGACGATGTATTGGATCTCGACGCAATTTGAGTGTTCCATCGGCATTAGGAGGCCCTGAACGTTACAATTAACTATCATTTTTGCGTCGGATTCGAAAATCTAGAATTACAAGAGAACGACCATAAAGTGCCCGAGGCAGCATTAGATCCTTGGAGACAAGTCGGCTGGAGGCCGATGTATTGAATCTCGACGCAATTTGAGTGTTCCATCGTCATTACAAGGCCCTGAACGTTACAATTAACTATCATTTTTGCGTCGGATTCGAAAATCTAGACTCACAGGAGAACGACCATAAGGTGCCCGAGGCAGCAATAGACCGTTGGAGACAAGTCGGTTGGAGGCCGATGTATTGAATCTCGACGCAATTTGAGTGTTCCATCGGCATTAGAAGGCCCTGAACGTTACAATTAACTATCATTTTTGCGTCGGATTCGAAAATCTAGACTCACACGAGAAGGATCATATTGTGCCCGAGACAGCAATATCCCCTTGGAGACAAGTCGGCTGGAGGACGATGTATTGAATCTCGACGCAATTTGAGTGTCCCATCGTCATTAGAAGGCCCTGAACGATACAATTAACTATCATTTTTGCGTCGGATTCGATAATTTAACTCACAGGAGAACGACCATAAGGTGCCCGAGGCAGCAATAGACCCTTGGAGACAAGTCGGCTGGAGGACGATGTATTGGATCGCGACGCAATTTGAGTCTTCTATCGTCATTAGGAGGCGCTGAACGTTACAATTCACTATCATTTTTGCGTCGGATTCGAAAATCTAGACTCACAGGAGAACGACCATAAGGTGCCCGAGGCAGCAATGGACCCTTGGAGACAAGTCGGATGGAGGACGATGTATTGAATCTCGACGCAATTTGAGTGTCCCATCGTCATTAGAAGGCCCTGAACGTTACAATTAACTATCATTTTAGCGTCGGGTTCGAAAATCTAGACTCACAGGAGAACGACCATAAGGTGCCCGAGGCAGCAATAGACCCTTGGAGACAAGTCGGCTGGAGGCCGATGTATTGAATCTCGACGCAATTTGAGTGTTCCATCGGCATTAGGAGGCCCTGCTCGTTATAATTAACTATCATTTTTGCGGTGGATTCGATAATCTAAACTCACAGGAGAACGACCGTAAGGTGCCCGAGGCAGCAATAGACCCTTGGAGACAAGTAGGCTGGAGGCCGATGTATTGAATCTCGACGCAATTTGAGTGTTCCATCGTCATTACAAGGCCCTGAACGTTACAATTAACTATCATTTTTGCGTCGGATTCGAAAGTCTAGACTCAAAGGAGAACGACCATAAGGTGTCCGAGGCAGCAATAGACCCTTGGAGACAAGTCGGCTGGAGGACGATGTATTGGATCTCGACGCAATTTGAGTGTTCCATCGGCATTAGGAGGCCCTGAACGTTACAATTAACTATCATTTTTGCGTCGGATTCGAAAATCTAGAATTACAAGAGAACGACCATAAAGTGCCCGAGGCAGCATTAGATCCTTGGAGACAAGTCGGCTGGAGGCCGATGTATTGAATCTCGACGCAATTTGAGTGTTCCATCGTCATTACAAGGCCCTGAACGTTACAATTAACTATCATTTTTCGTCGGATTCGAAAATCTAGACTCACAGGAGAACGACCATAAGGTGCCCGAGGCAGCAATAGACCCTTGGAGACAAGTCGGCTGGAGGACGATGTATTGGATCGCGACGCAATTTGTGTCTTCTATCGTCATTAGGAAGCGCTGAACGTTACAATTCGAAAATCTATACTCACAGGAGAAGGACCATGTGGTGCCCGAGGCAGCGATATCCCCTTGGAGACAAGTAGGCTGGAGGCCGATGTATTGAATCTCGACGCAATTTGAGTGTTCCATCGTCATTAGAAGGCCCTGAACGTTACAATTAACTATCATTTTTGCGTCGGATTCGAAAATCTAAACTCACAGGAGAAGGACCATGTGGTGCCCGAGGCAGCGATATCCCCTTGGAGACAAGTCGGCTGGAGGCCGATGTATTGAATCTCGACGCAATTTGAGTGTTCCATCGGCATTAGGAGGCCCTGAACGTTATAATTAACTATCATTTTTGCGTCGGATTCGATAATCTAAACTCACAGGAGAACTACCATAAGGTGCCCGAGGCAGCAATATCCCCTTGGAGACAAGTCGGCTGGAGGACGATGTATTGAATCTCGACGCAATTTGAGTGTCCCGTCGTCATTAGAAGGCCCTGAACGTTACAATTCACTATCATTTTTGCGTCGGATTCGAAAATCTAGACTCACAGGAGAAGGACCTTGTGGTGCCCGAGGCAGCGATATCCCCTTGGAGACAATTAGGCTGGAGGCCGATGTATTGAATCTCGACGCAATTTGAGTGTTCCATCGTCATTAGAAGGCCCTGAACGTTACAATTAACTATCATTTTTGCGTCGGATTCGAAAATCTAGACTCACAGGAGAACGACCATAAGGTGCCCGAGGCAGCAATAGACCCTTGGAGACAAGTCGGCTGGAGGACGATGTATTGAATCTCGACGCAATTTGAGTGTTCCATCGTCATTAGGAGGCCCTGAACGTTACAATTAACTATCATTTTTGCGTCGGGTTCGAAAATGTAGACTCACAGGAGAACGACCATAAGGTGCCCGAGGCAGCAATAGACCCTTGGAGACAAGTCGGCTGGAGGCCGATGTATTGAATCTCGACGCAATTTGAGTGTTCCATCGCCATTATGAGGCCCTGAACGTTACAATTAACTATCATTGTTGCGTCGGATTCGAAAATCTAGACTCACAGGAGAACGACCATAAGGTGCCCGAGGCAGCAATAGACCCTTGGAGACAAGTCGGCTGGAGGACGATGTATTGGATCGCGACGCAATTTGAGTCTTCTATCGTCATTAGGAGGCGCTGAACGTTACAATTCACTATCATTTTTGCGTCGGATTCGAAAATCTAGACTCACAGGAGAACGACCATAAGGTGCCCGAGGCAGCAATAGACCCTTGGAGACAAGTCGGCTGGAGGCCGATGTATTGAATCTCGACGCAATTTGAGTGTTCCATCGCCATTATGAGGCCCTGAACGTTACAATTAACTATCATTTTTGCGTCGGATTCGAAATTCTAGACTCACAGGAGAACGACCATAAGGTGCCCGAGGCAGCAATAGACCCTTGGAGACAAGTCGGCTGGAGGACGATGTATTGGATCGCGACGCAATTTGAGTCTTCTATCGTCATTAGGAGGCGCTGAACGTTACAATTCACTATCATTTTTGCGTCGGATTCGAAAATCTAGACTCACAGGAGAACGACCATAAGGTGCCCGAGGCAGTAATAGACCCTTGGAGACAAGTCGGCTGGAGGACGATGTATTGAATCTCGACGCAATTTGAGTGTCCCATCGTCATTAGAAGGCCCTGAACGTTACAATTAACTATCATCTTAGCGTCGGGTTCGAAAATCTAGACTCACAGGAGAACGACCATAAGGTGCCCGAGGCAGCAATAGACCCTTGGAGACAAGTAGGCTGGAGGCCGATGTATTGAATCTCGACGCAATTTGAGTGTTCCATCGGCATTAGGAGGCCCTGAACGTTATAATTAACTATCATTTTTGCGTCGGATTCGATAATCTAAACTCACAGGAGAACGACCGTAAGGTGCCCGAGGCAGCAATAGACCCTTGGAGACAAGTAGGCTGGAGGCCGATGTATTGAATCTCGACGCAATTTGAGTGTTCCATCGTCATTAGAAGGCCCTGAACGTTACAATTCACTATCATTTTTGCGTCGGATTCGAAAATCTAGACTCACAGGAGAAGGACCATGTGGTGCCCGAGGCAGCGATATCCCCTTGGAGACAAGTAGGCTTTAGGCCGATGTATTGAATCTCGACGCAATTTGAGTGTTCCATCGTCATTACAAGGCCCTGAACGTTACAATTAACTATCATTTTTGCGTCGGATTCGAAAGTCTAGACTCAAAGGAGAACGACCATAAGGTGTCCGAGGCAGCAATAGACCCTTGGAGACAAGTCGGCTGGAGGACGATGTATTGGATCTCGACGCAATTTGAGTGTTCCATCGGCATTAGGAGGCCCTGAACGTTACAATTAACTATCATTTTTGCGTCGGATTCGAAAATCTAGAATTACAAGAGAACGACCATAAAGTGCCCGAGGCAGCATTAGATCCTTGGAGACAAGTCGGCTGGAGGCCGATGTATTGAATCTCGACGCAATTTGAGTGTTCCATCGTCATTACAAGGCCCTGAACGTTACAATTAACTATCATTTTTGCGTCGGATTCGAAAATCTAGACTCACAGGAGAACGACCATAAGGTGCCCGAGGCAGCAATAGACCCTTGGAGACAAGTCGGCTGGAGGACGATGTATTGGATCGCGACGCAATTTGTGTCTTCTATCGTCATTAGGAGGCGCTGAACGTTACAATTCACTATCATTTTTGCGTCGGATTCGAAAATCTAAACTCACAGGAGAAGGACCATGTGGTGCCCGAGGCAGCGATATCCCCTTGGAGACAAGTCGGCTGGAGGCCGATGTATTGAATCTCGACGCAATTTGAGTGTTCCATCGGCATTAGGAGGCCCTGAACGTTATAATTAACTATCATTTTAGCGTCGGGTTCGAAAATGTAGACTCACAGGAGAACGACCATAAGGTGCCCGAGGCAGCAATAGACCCTTGGAGACAAGTCGGCTGGAGGACGATGTATTGAATCTCGACGCAATTTGAGTGTCCCATCGTCATTAGAAGGCCCTGAACGTTACAATTCACTATCATTTTTGCGTCGGATTCGAAAATCTAGACTCACAGGAGAAGGACCATGTGGTGCCCGAGGCAGCTATTGACCCTTGGAGACAAGTCGGTTGGAGGACGATGTATTGGATCGCGACGCAAAATGAGTGTTCCATCGTCATTACAAGGCCCTGAACCTTACAATTAACTATCAGTTTCGCGTCGGATTCGAATATCTACTCACAGGAGAAGTTCATACGGTGCTCGAGACAGCAATATACCCCTTGGAGACAAATCGGCTGGAGGACGATGTATTGAATCTCGACGCAATTTGAGTGTTCCATCGACATTAGAAGGCCCTGAACGTTACAATTAACTGTCATTTTAGCGTCGGGTTCGAAAATCTATACTCACAGGAGAAGGACCATGTGGTGCCCGAGGCAGCGATATCCCCTTGGAGACAAGTAGGCTGGAGGCCGATGTATTGAATCTCGACGCAATTTGAGTGTTCCATCGTCATTAGAAGGCCCTGAACGTTGCCATTAACTATCATTTTTGCGTCGGATTCGAAAATCTAGACTCACAGGAGAACGACCATAAGGTGCCCGAGCAGCAATAGACCCTTGGAGACAAGTCGGCTGGAGGCCGATGTATTGAATCTCGACGCAATTTGAGTGTTCCATCGGCATTAGGAGGCCCTGAACGTTACAATTAACTATCATTTTTGCGTCGGGTTCGAAAATCTAGACTCACAGGAGAACGACCATAAGGTGCCCGAGGCAGCAATAGACCCTTGGAGACAAGTCGGCTGGAGGCCGATGTATTGAATCTCGACGCAATTTGAGTGTTCCATCGTCATTACATGGCCCTGAACGTTACAATTAACTATCATTTTTGCGTCGGATTCGAAAATCTAGACTCACAGGAGAACGACCATAAGGTGCCCGAGGCAGCAATAGACCCTTGGAGTCAAGTCGGCTGGAGGACGATGTATTGGATCGCGACGCAATTTGAGTCTTCTATCGTCATTAGGAGGCGCTGAACGTTACAATTCACTATCATTTTTGCGTCGGATTCGAAAATCTAGACTCACAGGAGAGGGATCATATTGTGCCCGAGACAGCAATATCCCCTTGGAGACAAGTCGGCTGGAGGACGATGTATTGAATCTCGACGCAATTTGAGTGTCCCATCGTCATTAGAAGGCCCTGAACGTTACAATTAACTATCATTTTTGCGTCGGATTCGAAAATCTAGACTCACAGGAGACCGACCATAAGGTGCCCGAGGCAGCAATAGACCCTTGGAGACAAGTCGGCTGGAGGACGATGTATTGGATCGCGACGCAATTTGAGTCTTCTATCGTCATTAGGAAGCGCTGAAAGTTGCAATTCACTATCATTTTTGCGTCGTATTCGAAAATCTAGACTCACAGGAGAAGGACCATGTGGTGCCCGAGGCAGCGATATCCCCTTGGAGACAAGTAGGCTGGAGGCCGATGTATTGAATCTCGACGCAATTTGAGTGTTCCATCGGCATTAGGAGGCCCTGAACGTTATGATTAACTATCATTTTTGCGTCGGATTCGATAATCTAAACTCAAAGGAGAACGACCATAAGGTGCCCGAGGCAGCGATAGACCCTTGGAGACAAGTCGGCTGGAGGCCGATGTATTGAATCTCGACGCAATTTGAGTGTTCCATCGTCATTACAAGGCCCTGAACATTACAATTAACTATCATTTTTGCGTCGGATTCGAAAATCTAGACTCACAGGACAACGACCATAAGGTGCCCGAGGCAGCAATAGACCCTTGGAGACAAGTCGGCTGGAGGCCGATGTATTGAATCTCGACGCAATTTGAGTGTTCCATCGGCATTAGGAGGCCCTGAACGATACAATTAACTATCATTTTTGCGTCGGATTCGATAATCTAAACTCACAGGAGAACGACCATAAGGTGCCCGAGGCAGCAATAGACCCTTGGAGACAAGTCGGCTGGAGGCCCATGTATTGAATCTCGACGCAATTTGAGTGTTCCATCGGCATTAGAAGGCCCTGAACGTTACAATTAACTATCATTTTTGCGTCGGATTCGAAAATCTAGACTCACAGGAGAACGACCATAAGGTGCCCGAGGCAGCAATAGACCCTTGGAGACAAGTCGGCTGGAGGACGATGTATTGGATCGCGACGCAATTTGAGTCTTCTATCGACATTAGGAGGCGCTGAACGTTACAATTCACTATCATTTTTGCGTCGGATTCGAAAATCTAGACTCACAGGACAACGACCGTAAGGTGCCCGAGGCAGCAATAGACCTTTGGAGACAAGTCGGCTGGAGGACGATGTATTGTATCTTGACGCAATTTGAGTGTTCCATCGTCATTACAAGGCCCTGAACGTTACAATTAACTATCATTTTTGCGTCGGATTCGAAAATCTAGACTCACAGGAGAACGACCATAAGGTGCCCGAGGCAGCAATAGACCCTTGGAGACAAGTCGGCTGGAGGACGATGTATTGGATCGCGACGCAATTTGAGTCTTCTATCGTCATTAGGAGGCGCTGAACGTTACAATTCACTATCATTTTTGCGTCGGATTCGAAAATCTAGACTCACAGCAGAAGGACCATGTGGTGCCCGAGGCAGCGATATCCCCTTGGAGACAAGTAGGCTGGAGGCCGATGTATTGAATCTCGACGCAATTTGAGTGTTCCATCGGCATTAGGAGGCCCTGAACGTTACAATTAACTATCATTTTTGCGTCGGGTTCGAAAATCTAGACTCACAGGAGAACGACCATAAGGTGCCCGAGGCAGCAATAGACCCTTGGAGAGAAGTCGGCTGGAGGACGATGTATTGAAACTCGAAGCAATTTGAGTGTTCCATCGTCATTAGAAGGCCCTGAACGTTACAATTAACTATCATTTTTGCGTCGGATTCGAAAATCTAGACTCACAGGACAACGACCATAAGGTGCCCGAGGCAGCAATAGACCCTTGGAGACAAGTCGGCTGGAGGCCGATGTATTGAATCTCGACGCAATTTGAGTGTTCCATCGGCATTAGGAGGCCCTGAACGTTACAATTAACTATCATTTTTGCGTCGGATTCGATAATCTAAACTCACAGGAGAACGACCATAAGGTGCCCGAGGCAGCAATAGACCCTTGGAGACAAGTCGGCTGGAGGCCGATGTATTGAATCTCGACGCAATTTGAGTGTTCCATCGTCATTACAAGGCCCTGAACGTTACAATTAACTATCATTTTTGCGTCGGATTCGAAAATCTAGACTCACAGGAGAAGGATCATATTGTGCCCGAGACAGCAATAGACCCTTGGAGACAAGTCGGCTGGAGGCCGATGTATTGAATCTCGACGCAATTTGAGTGTTCCATCGTCATTACAAGGCCCTGAACGTTACAATTAACTATCATTTTTGCGTCGGATTCGATAATCTAAACTCACAGGAGAACGACCATAAGGTGCCCGAGGCAGCAATAGACCCTTGGAGACAAGTCGGCTGGAGGACGATGTATTGGATCGCGACGCAATTTGAGTGTTCCATCGTCATTAGAAGGCCCTGAACGTTACAATTCACTATCATTTTTGCGTCGGATTCGAAAATCTAGACTCACAGGAGAACGACCATAAGGTGCCCGAGGCAGCAATAGACCCTTGGAGACAAGTCGGCTGGAGGCCGATGTATTGAATCTCGACGCAATTTGAGTGTTCCATCGGCATTAGAAGGCCCTGAACGTTACAATTAACTATCATTTTTGCGTCGGGTTCGAAAATCTAGACTCACAGGAGAACGACCATAAGGTGCCCGAGGCAGCAATAGACCCTTGGAGACAAGTCGGCTGGAGGACGATGTATTGGATCGCGACGCAATTTGAGTGTTCCATCGTCATTAGAAGGCCCTGAACGTTACAATTCACTATCATTTTTGCGTCGGATTCGAAAATCTAGACTCACAGGAGAAGGATCATATTGTGCCCGAGACAGCAATATCCCCTTGGAGACAAGTCGGCTGGAGGACGATGTATAGAATCTCGACGCAATTTGAGTGTTCCATCGGCATTAGAAGGCCCTGAACGTTACAATTAACTATCATTTTTGCGTCGGATTCGAAAATCTACTCACAGGAGAAGTTCATACGGTGCCCGAGGCAGCAATAGACCCTTGGAGACAAGTCGGCTGGAGGACGATATATTGAATCTCGACGCAATTTGAGAGTTCCATCGTCATTAGGCGGCCCTGAACGTTACAATTAACTATCATTTTTGCGTCGGATTCGAAAATCTAGACTCACAGGAGAAGGATCATATTGTGCCCGAGGCAGCAATAGACCCTTGGAGACAAGTAGGCTGGAGGCCGATGTATTGAATCTCGACGCAATTTGAGTGTTCCATCGTCATTAGAAGGCCCTGAACGTTACAATTAACTATCATTTTTGCGTCGGATTCGATAATCTAAACTCACAGGAGAACGACCATAAGGTGCCCGAGGCAGCAATAGACCCTTGGAGACAAGTCGGCTGGAGGACGATGTATTGGATCGCGACGCAATTTGAGTCTTCTATCGTCATTAGTAGGCCCTGAACGTTATAATTAACGATCATGTTTGCGTCGGATTCGAAAATCTAGACTCACAGCACAACGACCATAAGGTGCCCGAGGCAGCAATAGACCCTTGGAGACAAGTCGGCTGGAGGCCGATGTATTGAATCTCGACGCAATTTGAGTGTTCCTTTGGCATTAGGAGGCCCTGAACGTTATAATTAACGATCATTTTTGCGTCGGATTCGATAATCTAAACTCACAGGAGAACGACCATAAGGTGCCCGAGGCAGCAATAGACCCTTGGAGACAAGTCGGCTGGAGGCCGATGTATTGAATCTCGACGCAATTTGAGTGTTCCATCGTCATTACAAGGCCCTGAAAGTTACAATTAACTATCATTTTTGCGTCGGATTCGAAAATCTAGACTCACAGGAGAAGGATCATATTGTGCCCGAGACAGCAATATCCCCTTGGAGACAAGTCGGCTGGAGGACGATGTATTGAATCTCGACGCAATTTGAGTGTCCCATCGTCATTAGAAGGCCCTGAACGTTACAATTAACTATCATTTTTGCGTCGGATTCGATAATCTAAACTCACAGGAGAACGACCATAAGGTGCCCGAGGCAGCAATAGACCATTGGAGACAAGTCGGCTGGAGGCCGATGTATTGAATCTCGACGCAATTTGAGTCTTCTATCGTCATTAGGAGGCCCTGAACGTTACAATTAACTATCATTTTTGCGTCGGATTCGAAAATCTAGACTCACAGGAGAACGACCATAAGGTGCCCGAGGCAGCAATAGTCCCTTGGAGACAAGTCGGCTGGAGGCCGATGTATTGAATCTCGACGCAATTTGAGTGTTCCATCGGCATTAGAAGGCCCTGAACGTTACAATTAACTATCATTTTTGCGTCGGATTCGAAAATCTACTCACAGGAGAAGTTCATACGGTGCCCGAGGCAGCAATAGACCCTTGGAGACAAGTCGGCTGGAGGACGATATATTGAATCTCGACGCAATTTGAGAGTTCCATCGTCATTAGGCGGCCCTGAACGTTACAATTAACTATCATTTTTGCGTCGGATTCGAAAATCTAGACTCACAGGAGAAGGATCATATTGTGCCCGAGGCAGCAATAGACCCTTGGAGACAAGTAGGCTGGAGGCCGATGTATTGAATCTCGACGCAATTTGAGTGTTCCATCGTCATTAGAAGGCCCTGAACGTTACAATTAACTATCATTTTTGCGTCGGATTCGATAATCTAAACTCACAGGAGAACGACCATAAGGTGCCCGAGGCAGCAATAGACCCTTGGAGACAAGTCGGCTGGAGGACGATGTATTGGATCGCGACGCAATTTGAGTCTTCTATCGTCATTAGTAGGCCCTGAACGTTATAATTAACGATCATGTTTGCGTCGGATTCGAAAATCTAGACTCACAGCACAACGACCATAAGGTGCCCGAGGCAGCAATAGACCCTTGGAGACAAGTCGGCTGGAGGCCGATGTATTGAATCTCGACGCAATTTGAGTGTTCCTTTGGCATTAGGAGGCCCTGAACGTTATAATTAACGATCATTTTTGCGTCGGATTCGATAATCTAAACTCACAGGAGAACGACCATAAGGTGCCCGAGGCAGCAATAGACCCTTGGAGACAAGTCGGCTGGAGGCCGATGTATTGAATCTCGACGCAATTTGAGTGTTCCATCGTCATTACAAGGCCCTGAAAGTTACAATTAACTATCATTTTTGCGTCGGATTCGAAAATCTAGACTCACAGGAGAAGGATCATATTGTGCCCGAGACAGCAATATCCCCTTGGAGACAAGTCGGCTGGAGGACGATGTATTGAATCTCGACGCAATTTGAGTGTCCCATCGTCATTAGAAGGCCCTGAACGATACAATTAACTATCATTTTTGCGTCGGATTCGATAATTTAACTCACAGGAGAACGACCATAAGGTGCCCGAGGCAGCAATAGACCCTTGGAGACAAGTCGGCTGGAGGACGATGTATTGGATCGCGACGCAATTTGAGTGTTCCATCTACATTAGAAGGCCCTGAACGTTACAATTAACTATCATTTTTGCGTCGGATTCGAAAATCTAGACTCACAGGAGAACGACCATAAGGTGCCCGAGGCAGCAATAGACCCTTGGAGTCAAGTCGGCTGGAGGACGATGTATTGGATCGCGACGCAATTTGAGTTTTCTATCGTCATTAGGAGGCGCTGAACGTTACAATTCACTATCATTTTTGCGTCGGATTCGAAAATCTAGACTCACAGGAGAAGGATCAAATTGTGCCCGAGACAGCAATAGACCCTTGGAGACAAGTCGGCTGGAGGACGATGTATTGAATCTCGACGCAATTTGAGTGTTCCATCGTCATTAGAAGGCCCTGAACGTTACAATTAACTATCATTTTTGCGTCGGATTCGAAAATCTAGACTCACAGGACAACGACCATAAGGTGCACGAGGCAGCAATAGACCCTTGGAGTCAAGTCGGCTGGAGGCCGATGTATTGAATCTCGACGCAATTTGAGTGTTCCATCGGCATTAGGAGGCCCTGAACGTTACAATTAACTATCATTTTTGCGTCGGATTCGATAATCTAAACTCACAGGAGAACGACCATAAGGTGCCCGAGGCAGCAATAGACCCTTGGAGACAAGTCGGCTGGAGGCCGATGTATTGAATCTCGACGCAATTTGAGTGTTCCATCGTCATAACAAGGCCCTGAATGTTGCAATTAACTATCATTTTTGCGTCTGATTCGAAAATCTAGACTCACAGGAGAAGGATCATATTGTGCCCGAGACAGCAATATCCCCTTGGAGACAAGTCGGCTGGAGGTCGATGTATTGAATCTCGACGCAATTTGAGTGTCCCATCGTCATTAGAAGGCCCTGAACGTCACAATTAACTATCATTTTTGCGTCGGATTCGATAATCTAAACTCACAGGAGAACGACCATAAGGTGCCCGAGGCAGCAATAGACCCTTGGAGACAAGTCGGCTGGAGGCCGATGTATTGAATCTCGACGCAATTTGAGTGTTCCATCGTCATTACAAGGCCCTGAACGTTACAATTAACTATCATTTTTGCCTCGGATTCGAAAATCTAGACTCACAGGAGAACGACCATAAGGTGCCCGAGGCAGCAATAGACCCTTGGAGACAAGTAGGCTGGAGGCCGATGTATTGAATCTCGACGCAATTTGAGTGTTCCATCGTCATTAGAAGGCCCTGAACGATACAATTAACCATCATTTTTGCGTCGGATTCGAAAATCTAGACTCACAGGACAACGACCATAAAGTGCCCGAGCTAGCATTAGATCCTTGGAGACAAGTCGGCTGGAGGACGATGTATTGAATCTCGACGCAATTTGAGTGTTCCATCGCCATTACAAGGCCCTGAACGTTACAATTAACTATCATTTTTGCGTCGGATTCGAAAATCTCGACTCACAGGAGCACGACCATAAGGTGCCCGAGGCAGCTATAGACCCTTGGAGACAAGTCGGCTGGAGGACGATGTATTGGATCGCGACGCAATTTGAGTCTTCTTTCGTCATTAGGAGGCGCAGCAATAGACCCTTTGAGACAAGTCGGCTGGAGGCCGATGTATTGAATCTCGACGCAATTTGAGTGTTCCATCGGCATTAGGAGGCCCTGAACGTTATAATTAACTATCATTTTTGCGTCGGATTCGATAATCTAAACTCACCGGAGAACGACCATAAGGTGCCCGAGCCAGCAATAGACCATTGGAGACAAGTCGGCTGGAGGACGATGTATTGAATCTCGACGCAATTTGAGTCTTCTATCGTCATTAGGAGGCCCTGAACGTTACAATTAACTATCATTTTTGCGTCGGATTCGAAAATCTAGACTCACAGGAGAACGACCATAAGGTGCCCGAGGCAGCAATAGACCCTTGGAGACAAGTCGGCTGGAGGCCGATGTATTGAATCTCGACGCAATTTGAGTGTTCCATCGGCATTAGGAGGCCCTGAACGTTATAATTAATTATCATTTTTGCGTCGGATTCGATAATCTAAACTCACAGGAGAACGACCATAAGGTGCCCGAGGCAGCAATAGACCCTTGGAGACAAGTCGGCTGGCGGCCGATGTATTGAATCTCGACGCAATTCGAGTGTTCCATCGCCATTACAAGGCCCTGAACGTTACAATTAACTATCATTTTTGCGTCGGATTCGAAAATCTCGACTCACAGGAGCACGACCATAAGGTGCCCGAGGCAGCAATAGACCCTTGGAGACAAGTCGGCTGGAGGACGATGTATTGGATCGCGACGCAATTTGAGTCTTCTATCGTCATTAGGAGGCGCAGCAATAGACCCTTTGAGACAAGTCGGCTGGAGGCCGATGTATTGAATCTCGACGCAATTTGAGTGTTCCATCGGCATTAGAAGGCCCTGAACGTTACAATTAACTATCATTTTTGCGTCGGATTCGAAAATCTAGACTCACAGGAGAAGGATCATATTGTGCCCGAGACAGCAATATCCCCTTGGAGACAAGTCGGCTGGAGGACGATGTATTGAATCTCGACGCAATTTGAGTGTTCCATCGTCATTAGAAGGCCCTGAACGTTACAATTAACTATCATTTTTGCGTCGGATTCGAAAATCTAGACTCACAGGAGAACGACCATAAGGTGCCCGAGGCAGCAATAGACCCTTGGAGACAAGTCGGCTGGAGGACGATGTATTGGATCGCGACGCAATTTGAGTTTTCTATCGTCATTAGGAGGCGCTGAACGTTACAATTCACTATCATTTTTGCGTCGGATTCGAAAATCTAGACTCACAGGAGAAGGATCAAATTGTGCCCGAGACAGCAATAGACCCTTGGAGACAAGTCGGCTGGAGGCCGATGTATTGAATCTCGACGCAATTTGAGTGTTCCATCGGCATTAGAAGGCCCTGAACGTTACAATTAACTATCATTTTTGCGTCGGGTTCGAAAATCTAGACTCACAGGAGAACGACCATAAGGTGCCCGAGGCAGCAATAGACCCTTGGAGACAAGTCGGCTGGAGGACGATGTATTGGATCGCGACGCAATTTGAGTTTTCTATCGTCATTAGGAGGCGCTGAACGTTACAATTCACTATCATTTTTGCGTCGGATTCGAAAATCTAGACTCACAGGAGAAGGATCAAATTGTGCCCGAGACAGCAATAGACCCTTGGAGACAAGTCGGCTGGAGGCCGATGTATTGAATCTCGACGCAATTTGAGTGTTCCATCGTCATTACAAGGCCCTGAACGTTACAATTAACTATCTTTTTTGCCTCAGATTCGAAAATCTAGACTCACAGGAGAACGACCACAAGGTGCCCGAGGCAGCAATAGACCCTTGGAGACAAGTAGGCTGGAGGCCGATGTATTGAATCTCGACGCAATTTGAGTGTTCCATCGTCATTAGAAGGCCCTGAACGTTACAATTAACTATCATTTTTGCGTCGGATTCGAAAATCTAGACTCACAGGACAACGACCATAAAGTGCCCGAGCTAGCATTAGATCCTTGGAGACAAGTCGGCTGGAGGACGATGTATTGTATCTCGACGCAATTTGAGTGTTCCATCGTCATTACAAGGCCCTGAACGTTACAATTAACTATCATTTTTGCGTCGGATTCGATAATCTAGACTCACAGGAGAACGACCATAAGGTGCCCGAGGCAGCAATAGACCCTTGGAGACAAGTCGGCTGGAGGCCGATGTATTGAATCTCGACGCAATTTGAGTGTTCCATCGTCATTACAAGGCCCTGAACCTTACAATTAACTATCATTTTTGCGTCGGATTCGAAAATCTAGACTCACAGGAGAACGACCATAAGGTGCCCGAGGCAGCAATAGACCCTTGGAGACAAGTCGGCTGGAGGACGATGTATTGGATCGCGACGCAATTTGAGTCTTCTATCGTCATTAGGAGGCGCTGAACGTTACAATTCACTATCATTTTTGCGTCGGATTCGAAAATCTAGACTCACAGGAGAAGGATCATATTGTGCCCGAGACAGCAATATCCCCTTGGAGACAAGTCGGCTGGAGGACGATGTATTGAATCTCGACGCAATTTGAGTGTTCCATCGGCATTAGAAGGCCCTGAACGTTACAATTAACTATCATTTTTGCGTCGGATTCGAAAATCTACTCACAGGAGAAGATCATACGGTGCTCGAGACAGCAATATACCCCTTGGAGACAAATCGGCTGGAGGACGATGTATTGAATCTCGACGCAATTTGAGTCTTCTGTCGTCATTAGGAGGCGCTGAACGTTACAATTAACTATCATTTTTGCGTTGGATTCGAAAATCTAGACTCACAGGAGAAGGATCATATTGTGCCCGAGACAGCAATATCCCCTTGGAGACAAGTCGGCTGGAGGACGATGTATTGAATCTCGACGCAATTTGAGTGTCCCATCGTCATTAGAAGGCCCTGAACGTTACAATTAACTATCATTTTTGCGTCGGATTCGAAAATCTAGACTCACAGGAGAAGGATAATAAAGTGCCCGAGGCAGCTTTAGATCCTTGGAGACAAGTCGGCTGGAGGACGATGTATTGTATCTCGACGCAATTTGAGTGTTCCATCGTCATTACAAGGCCCTGAACGTTACAATTAACTATCATTTTTGCGTCGGATTCGAAAATCTAGACTCACAGGAGAACGACCATAAGGTGCCCGAGGCAGCAATAGACCCTTGGAGACAAGTCGGCTGGAGGCCGATGTATTGAATCTCGACGCAATTTGAGTGTTCCATCGGCATTAGGAGGCCCTGAACGTTATAATTAACTATCATTTTTGCGTCGGATTCGATAATCTAAACTCACAGGAGAACGACCATAAGGTGCCCGAGGCAGCAATAGACCCTTGGAGACAAGTCGGCTGGAGGCCGATGTATTGAATCTCGACGCAATTTGAGTGTTCCATCGTCATTACAAGGCCCTGAACGTTACAATTAACTATCATTTTTGCGTCGGATTCGAAAATCTAGACTCACAGGAGAACGAACATAAGGTGCCCGAGGCAGCAATAGGCCCTTGGAGACAAGTCGGCTGGAGGACGATGTATCGGATCGCGACGCAATTTGAGTCTTCTATCGTCATTAGGAGGCGCTGAACGTTACAATTAACTATCATTTTTGCGTCGGATTCGAAAATCTAGACTCACAGGAGAAGGATCATATTGTGCCCGAGACAGCAATATCCCCTTGGAGACAAGTCGGCTGGAGGACGATGTATTGAATCTCGACGCAATTTGAGTGTCCCATCGTCATTAGAAGGCCCTGAACGTTACAATTAACTATCATTTTTGCGTCGGATTCGAAAATCTAGACTCACAGGAGAAGGATTAAATTGTGCCCGAGACAGCAATAGACCCTTGGAGACAAGTCGGCTGGAGGACGATGTATTGGATCGCGACGCAATTTGAGTGTTCCATCGTCATTACAAGGCCCTGAACGTTACAATTAACTATCATTTTTGCGTCGGATTCGAAAATCTAGACTCACAGGAGAACGACCATAAGGTGCCCGAGGCAGCAATAGACCCTTGGAGACAAGTCGGCTGGAGGACGATGTATTGAATCTCGACGCAATTTGAGTGTCCCATCGTCATTAGAAGGCCCTGAACGTTACAATTAACTATCATTTTTGCGTCGGATTCGAAAATCTAGACTCACAGGAGAAGGATCATATTGTGCCCGAGACAGCAATATCCCCTTGGAGACAAGTCGGCTGGAGGACGATGTATTGAATCTCGACGCAATTTGAGTGTCCCATCGTCATTAGAAGGCCCTGAACGATACAATTAACTATCATTTTTGCGTCGGATTCGATAATTTAACTCACAGGAGAACGACCATAAGGTGCCCGAGGCAGCAATAGACCCTTGGAGACAAGTCGGCTGGAGGACGATGTATTGGATCGCGACACAATTTGAGTGTTCCATCGACATTAGAAGGCCCTGAACGTTACAATTAACTATCATTTTTGCGTCGGATTCGAAAATCTAGACTCACAGGAGAACGACCATAAGGTGCCCGAGGCAGCAATAGACCCTTGGAGTGAAGTCGGCTGGAGGCCGATGTATTGAATCTCGACGCAATTTGAGTGTTCCATCGGCATTAGAAGGCCCTGAACGTTACAATTAACTATCATTTTTGCGTCGGGTTCGAAAATCTAGACTCACAGGAGAACGACCATAAGGTGCCCGAGGCAGCAATAGACCCTTGGAGACAAGTCGGCTGGAGGACGATGTATTGGATCGCGACGCAATTTGAGTTTTCTATCGTCATTAGGAGGCGCTGAACGTTACAATTCACTATCATTTTTGCGTCGGATTCGAAAATCTAGACTCACAGGAGAAGGATCAAATTGTGCCCGAGACAGCAATAGACCCTTGGAGACAAGTCGGCTGGAGGACGATGTATTGAATCTCGACGCAATTTGAGTGTTCCATCGTCATTAGAAGGCCCTGAACGTTACAATTAACTATCATTTTTGCGTCGGATTCGAAAATCTAGACTCACAGGACAACGACCATAAGGTGCACGAGGCAGCAATAGACCCTTGGAGACAAGTCGGCTGGAGGCCGATGTATTGAATCTCGACGCAATTTGAGTGTTCCATCGGCATTAGGAGGCCCTGAACGTTACAATTAACTATCATTTTTGCGTCGGATTCGATAATCTAAACTCACAGGAGAACGACCATAAGGTGCCCGAGGCAGCAATAGACCCTTGGAGACAAGTCGGCTGGAGGCCGATGTATTGAATCTCGACGCAATTTGAGTGTTCCATCGTCATAACAAGGCCCTGAATGTTGCAATTAACTATCATTTTTGCGTCGGATTCGAAAATCTAGACTCACAGGAGAAGGATCATATTGTGCCCGAGACAGCAATATCCCCTTGGAGACAAGTCGGCTGGAGGACGATGTATTGAATCTCGACGCAATTTGAGTGTCCCATCGTCATTAGAAGGCCCTGAACGTCACAATTAACTATCATTTTTGCGTCGGATTCGATAATCTAAACTCACAGGAGAACGACCATAAGGTGCCCGAGGCAGCAATAGACCCTTGGAGACAAGTCGGCTGGAGGCCGATGTATTGAATCTCGACGCAATTTGAGTGTTCCATCGTCATTACAAGGCCCTGAACGTTACAATTAACTATCATTTTTGCCTCGGATTCGAAAATCTAGACTCACAGGAGAACGACCATAAGGTGCCCGAGGCAGCAATAGACCCTTGGAGACAAGTAGGCTGGAGGCCGATGTATTGAATCTCGACGCAATTTGAGTGTTCCATCGTCATTAGAAGGCCCTGAACGTTACAATTAACTATCAGTTTTGCGTCGGATTCGAAAATCTAGACTCACAGGACAACGACCATAAAGTGCCCGAGCTAGCATTAGATCCTTGGAGACAAGTCGGCTGGAGGACGATGTATTGAATCTCGACGCAATTTGAGTGTTCCATCGCCATTACAAGGCCCTGAACGTTACAATTAACTATCATTTTTGCGTCGGATTCGAAAATCTCGACTCACAGGAGCACGACCATAAGGTGCCCGAGGCAGCTATAGACCCTTGGAGACAAGTCGGCTGGAGGACGATGTATTGAATCTCGACGCAATTTGAGTCTTCTATCGTCATTAGGAGGCCCTGAACGTTACAATTAACTATCATTTTTGCGTCGGATTCGAAAATCTAGACTCACAGGAGAACGACCATAAGGTGCCCGAGGCAGCAATAGACCCTTGGAGACAAGTCGGCTGGAGGCCGATGTATTGAATCTCGACGCAATTTGAGTGTTCCATCGGCATTAGGAGGCCCTGAACGTTATAATTAACTATCATTTTTGCGTCGGATTCGATAATCTAAACTCACAGGGAACGACCATAAGGTGCCCGAGGCAGCAATAGACCCTTGGAGACAAGTCGGCTGGAGGCCGATGTATTGAATCTCGACGCAATTTGAGTGTTCCATCGCCATTACAAGGCCCTGAACGTTACAATTAACTATCATTTTTGCGTCGGATTCGAAAATCTCGACTCACAGGAGCACGACCATAAGGTGCCCGAGGCAGCAATAGACCCTTGGAGACAAGTCGGCTGGAGGACGATGTATTGGATCGCGACGCAATTTGAGTCTTCTATCGTCATTAGGAGGCGCAGCAATAGACCCTTTGAGACAAGTCGGCTGGAGGCCGATGTATTGAATCTCGACGCAATTTGAGTGTTCCATCGGCATTAGAAGGCCCTGAACGTTACAATTAACTATCATTTTTGCGTCGGATTCGAAAATCTAGACTCACAGGAGAAGGATCATATTGTGCCCGAGACAGCAATATCCCCTTGGAGACAAGTCGGCTGGAGGACGATGTATTGAATCTCGACGCAATTTGAGTGTCCCATCGTCATTAGAAGGCCCTGAACGTTACAATTAACTATCATTTTTGCGTCGGATTCGATAATTTAACTCACAGGAGAACGACCATAAGGTGCCCGAGGCAGCAATAGACCCTTGGAGACAAGTCGGCTGGAGGACGATGTATTGGATCGCGACGCAATTTGAGTGTTCCATCGTCATTAGAAGGCCCTGAACGTTACAATTAACTGTCATTTTTGCGTCGGATTCGAAAATCTAGACTCACAGGAGAACGACCATAAGGTGCCCGAGGCAGCAATAGACCCTTGGAGACAAGTCGGCTGGAGGCCGATGTATTGAATCTCGACGCAATTTGAGTGTTCCATCGGCATTAGAAGGCCCTGAACGTTACAATTAACTATCATTTTTGCGTCGGGTTCGAAAATCTAGACTCACAGGAGAACGACCATAAGGTGCCCGAGGCAGCAATAGACCCTTGGAGACAAGTCGGCTGGAGGACGATGTATTGGATCGCGACGCAATTTGAGTTTTCTATCGTCATTAGGAGGCGCTGAACGTTACAATTCACTATCATTTTTGCGTCGGATTCGAAAATCTAGACTCACAGGAGAAGGATCAAATTGTGCCCGAGACAGCAATAGACCCTTGGAGACAAGTCGGCTGGAGGCCGATGTATTGAATCTCGACGCAATTTGAGTGTTCCATCGTCATTACAAGGCCCTGAACGTTACAATTAACTATCATTTTTGCCTCAGATTCGAAAATCTAGACTCACAGGAGAACGACCACAAGGTGCCCGAGGCAGCAATAGACCCTTGGAGACAAGTAGGCTGGAGGCCGATGTATTGAATCTCGACGCAATTTGAGTGTTCCATCGTCATTAGAAGGCCCTGAACGTTACAATTAACTATCATTTTTGCGTCGGATTCGAAAATCTAGACTCACAGGACAACGACCATAAAGTGCCCGAGCTAGCATTAGATCCTTGGAGACAAGTCGGCTGGAGGACGATGTATTGTATCTCGACGCAATTTGAGTGTTCCATCGTCATTACAAGGCCCTGAACGTTACAATTAACTATCATTTTTGCGTCGGATTCGATAATCTAGACTCACAGGAGAACGACCATAAGGTGCCCGAGGCAGCAATAGACCCTTGGAGACAAGTCGGCTGGAGGCCGATGTATTGAATCTCGACGCAATTTGAGTGTTCCATCGTCATTACAAGGCCCTGAACCTTACAATTAACTATCATTTTTGCGTCGGATTCGAAAATCTAGACTCACAGGAGAACGACCATAAGGTGCCCGAGGCAGCAATAGACCGTTGGAGACAAGTCGGCTGGAGGACGATGTATTGGATCGCGACGCAATTTGAGTCTTCTATCGTCATTAGGAGGCGCTGAACGTTACAATTCACTATCATTTTTGCGTCGGATTCGAAAATCTAGACTCACAGGAGAAGGATCATATTGTGCCCGAGACAGCAATATCCCCTTGGAGACAAGTCGGCTGGAGGACGATGTATTGAATCTCGACGCAATTTGAGTGTTCCATCGGCATTAGAAGGCCCTGAACGTTACAATTAACTATCATTTTTGCGTCGGATTCGAAAATCTACTCACAGGAGAAGATCATACGGTGCTCGAGACAGCAATATACCCCTTGGAGACAAATCGGCTGGAGGACGATGTATTGAATCTCGACGCAATTTGAGTCTTCTGTCGTCATTAGGAGGCGCTGAACGTTACAATTAACTATCATTTTTGCGTTGGATTCGAAAATCTAGACTCACAGGAGAAGGATCATATTGTGCCCGAGACAGCAATATCGCCTTGGAGACAAGTCGGCTGGAGGACGATGTATTGAATCTCGACGCAATTTGAGTGTCCCATCGTCATTAGAAGGCCCTGAACGTTACAATTAACTATCATTTTTGCGTCGGATTCGAAAATCTAGACTCACAGGAGAAGGATAATAAAGTGCCCGAGGCAGCTTTAGATCCTTGGAGACAAGTCGGCTGGAGGACGATGTATTGTATCTCGACGCAATTTGAGTGTTCCATCGTCATTACAAGGCCCTGAACGTTACAATTAACTATCATTTTTGCGTCGGATTCGAAAATCTAGACTCACAGGAGAACGACCATAAGGTGCCCGAGGCAGCAATAGACCCTTGGAGACAAGTCGGCTGGAGGCCGATGTATTGAATCTCGACGCAATTTGAGTGTTCCATCGGCATTAGGAGGCCCTGAACGTTATAATTAACTATCATTTTTGCGTCGGATTCGATAATCTAAACTCACAGGAGAACGACCATAAGGTGCCCGAGGCAGCAATAGACCCTTGGAGACAAGTCGGTTGGAGGCCGATGTATTGAATCTCGACGCAATTTGAGTGTTCCATCGTCATTACAAGGCCCTGAACGTTACAATTAACTATCATTTTTGCGTCGGATTCGAAAATCTAGACTCACAGGAGAACGACCATAAGGTGCCCGAGGCAGCAATAGGCCCTTGGAGACAAGTCGGCTGGAGGACGATGTATCGGATCGCGACGCAATTTGAGTCTTCTATCGTCATTAGGAGGCGCTGAACGTTACAATTCACTATCATTTTTGCGTCGGATTCGAAAATCTAGACTCACAGGAGAAGGATCATATTGTGCCCGAGACAGCAATATCCCCTTGGAGACAAGTCGGCTGGAGGACGATGTATTGAATCTCGACGCAATTTGAGTGTCCCATCGTCATTAGAAGGCCCTGAACGTTACAATTAACTATCATTTTTGCGTCGGATTCGAAAATCTAGACTCACAGGAGATGGATCAAATTGTGCCCGAGACAGCAATAGACCCTTGGAGACAAGTCGGCTGGAGGACGATGTATTGGATCGCGACGCAATTTGAGTGTTCCATCGTCATTACAAGGCCCTGAACTTTACAATTAACTATCATTTTTGCGTCGGATTCGAAAATCTAGACTCACAGGAGAACGACCATAAGGTGCCCGAGGCAGCAATAGACCCTTGGAGACAAGTCGGCTGGAGGACGATGTATTGAATCTCGACGCAATTTGAGTGTCCCATCGTCATTAGAAGGCCCTGAACGTTACAATTAACTATCATTTTTGCGTCGGATTCGAAAATCTAGACTCACAGGAGAAGGATCATATTGTGCCCGAGGCAGCAATAGACCCTTGGAGACAAGTAGGCTGGAGGCCGATGTATTGAATCTCGACGCAATTTGAGTGTTCCATCGTCATTAGAAGGCCCTGAACGTTACAATTAACTATCTTTTTTGCGTCGGATTCGATAATCTAAACTCACAGGAGAACGACCATAAGGTGCCCGAGGCAGCAATAGACCCTTGGAGACAAGTCGGCTGGAGGACGATGTATTGGATCGCGACGCAATTTGAGTCTTCTATCGTCATTAGGAGGCCCTGAACGTTATAATTAACGATCATGTTTGCGTCGGATTCGAAAATCTAGACTCACAGGACAACGACCATAAGGTGCCCGAGGCAGCAATAGACCCTTGGAGACAAGTCGGCTGGAGGCCGATGTATTCAATCTCGACGCAATTTGAGTGTTCCTTTGGCATTAGGAGGCCCTGAACGTTATAATTAACGATCATTTTTGCGTCGGATTCGATAATCTAAACTCACTGGAGAACGACCATAAGGTGCCCGAGGCAGCAATAGACCCTTGGAGACAAGTCGGCTGGAGGCCGATGTATTGAATCTCGACGCAATTTGAGTGTTCCATCGTCATTACAAGGCCCTGAACGTTACAATTAACTATCATTTTTGCGTCGGATTCGAAAATCTAGACTCACAGGAGAAGGATCATATTGTGCCCGAGACAGCAATATCCCCTTGGAGACAAGTCGGCTGGAGGACGATGTATTGAATCTCGACGCAATTTGAGTGTCCCATCGTCATTAGAAGGCCCTGAACGTTACAATTAACTATCATTTTTGCGTCGGATTCGATAATCTAAACTCACAGGAGAACGACCATAAGGTGCCCGAGGCAGCAATAGACCCTTGGAGACAAGTCGGCTGGAGGCCGACGCAATTTGAGTGTTCCATCGTCATTACAAGGCCCTGAACGTTACAATTAACTATCATTTTTGCGTCGGATTCGAAAATCTAGACTCACAGGAGAACGACCATAAGGTGCCCGAGGCAGCAATAGACCCTTGGAGACAAGTCGGCTGGAGGACGATGTATTGGATCGCGACGCAATTTGAGTCTTCTATCGTCATTAGGAGGCGCAGCAATAGACCCTTGGAGACAAGTCGGCTGGAGGCCGATGTATTGAATCTCGACGCAATTTGAGTGTTCCATCGGCATTAGAAGGCCCTGAACGTTACAATTAACTATCAATTTTGCGTCGGATTCGAAAATCTAGACTCACAGGAGAAGGATCATATTGTGCCCGAGACAGCAATATCCCCTTGGAGACAAGTCGGCTGGAGGACGATGTATTGAATCTCGACGCAATTTGAGTGTCCCATCGTCATTAGAAGGCCCTGAACGTTACAATTAACTATCATTTTTGCGTCGGATTCGAAAATCTAGACTCACAGGAGAACGACCATAAGGTGCCCGAGGCAGCAATAGACCCTTGGAGACAAGTCGGCTGGAGGACGATGTATTGAATCTCGACGCAATTTGAGAGTTCCATCGTCATTAGGCGGCCCTGAACGTTACAATTAACTATCATTTTTGCGTCGGATTCGAAAATCTAGACTCACAGGAGAAGGATCATATTGTGCCCGAGACAGCAATATCCCCTTGGAGACAAGTCGGCTGGAGGACGATGTATTGAATCTCGACGCAATTTGAGTGTCCCATCGTCATTAGAAGGCCCTGAACGTTACAATTAACTATCATTTTTGCGTCGGATTCGATAATCTAAACTCACAGGAGAACGACCATAAGGTGCCCGAGGCAGCAATAGACCATTGGAGACAAGTCGGCTGGAGGCCGATGTATTGAATCTCGACGCAATTTGAGTCTTCTATCGTCATTAGGTGGCCCTGAACGTTACAATTAACTATCATTTTTGCGTCGGATTCGAAAATCTAGACTCACAGGAGAACGACCATAAGGTGCCCGAGGCAGCAATAGACCCTTGGAGACAAGTCGGCTGGAGGCCGATGCATTGAATCTCGACGCAATTTGAGTGTTCCATCGGCATTAGGAGGCCCTGAACGTTATAATTAACTATCATTTTTGCGTCGGATTCGATAATCTAAACTCACAGGAGAACGACCATAAGGTGCCCGAGGCAGCAATAGACCCTTGGAGACAAGTCGGCTGGAGGCCGATGTATTGAATCTCGACGCAATTTGAGTGTTCCATCGTCATTACAAGGCCCTGAACGTTACAATTAACTATCATTTTTGCGTCGGATTCGAAAATCTAGACTCACAGGAGAACGACCATAAGGTGCCCGAGGCAGCAATAGACCCTTGGAGACAAGTCGGCTGGAGGACGATGTATTGGATCGCGACGCAATTTGAGTCTTCTATCGTCATTAGGAGGCGCAGCAATAGACCCTTGGAGACAAGTCGGCTGGAGGCCGATGTATTGAATCTCGACGCAATTTGAGTGTTCCATCGGCATTAGAAGGCCCTGAACGTTACAATTAACTATCATTTTTGCGTCGGATTCGAAAATCTAGACTCACAGGAGAAGGATCATATTGTGCCCGAGACAGCAATATCCCCTTGGATACAAGTCGGCTGGAGGACGGTGTATTGAATCTCGACGCAATTTGAGTGTCCCATCGTCATTAGAAGGCCCTGAACGTTACAATTAACTATCATTTTTGCGTCGGATTCGATAATCTAAACTCACAGGAGAACGACCATAAGGTGCCCGAGGCAGCAATAGACCCTTGGAGACAAGTCGGCTGGAGGACGATGTATTGGATCGCGACGCAATTTGAGTGTTCCATCGTCATTAGAAGGCCCTGAACGTTACAATTAACTATCATTTTTGCGTCGGATTCGAAAATCTAGACTCACAGGAGAACGACCATAAGGTGCCCGAGGCAGCAATAGACCCTTGGAGACAAGTCGGCTGGAGGCCGATGTATTGAATCTCGACGCAATTTGAGTGTTCCATCGGCATTAGAAGGCCCTGAACGTTACAATTAACTATCATTTTTGCGTCGGGTTCGAAAATCTAGACTCACAGGAGAACGACCATAAGGTGCCCGAGGCAGCAATAGACCCTTGGAGACAAGTCGGCTGGAGGACGATGTATTGGATCGCGACGCAATTTGAGTTTTCTATCGTCATTAGGAGGCGCTGAACGTTACAATTCACTATCATTTTTGCGTCGGATTCGAAAATCTAGACTCACAGGAGAAGGATCATGTTGTGCCCGAGACAGCAATATCCCCTTGGAGACAAGTCGGCTGGAGGACGATGTATTGAATCTCGACGCAATTTGAGTGTTCCATCGGCATTAGAAGGCCCTGAACGTTACAATTAACTATCATTTTTGCGTCGGATTCGAAAATCTACTCACAGGAGAACGACCATAAGGTGCCCGAGGCAGCAATAGACCCTTGGAGACAAGTCGGCTGGAGGACGATGTATTGGATCGCGACGCAATTTGAGTCTTCTATCGTCATTAGGAGGCGCTGAACGTTACAATTCACTATCATTTTTGCGTCGGATTCGAAAATCTAGACTCACAGGAGAAGGATCATATTGTGCCCGAGACAGCAATATCCCCTTGGAGACAAGTCGGCTGGAGGACGATGTATTGAATCTCGACGCAATTTGAGTGTCCCATCGTCATTAGAAGGCCCTGAACGTTACAATTCACTATCATTTTTGCGTCGGATTCGAAAATCTAGACTCGCAGGAATACGACCATAAGGTGCCCGAGGCAGCAATAGACCCTTGGAGACAAGTCGGCTGGAGGCCGATGTATTGAATCTCGACGCAATTTGAGTGTTCCATCGTCATTAGGAGGCCCTGAACGTTACAATTAACTATCATTTTTGCGTCGGATTCGAAAATCTAGACTCACAGGACAACGACCATAAGGTGCCCGAGGCAGCAATAGGCCCTTGGAGACAAGTCGGCTGGAGGCCGATGTATTGAATCTCGACGCAATTTGAGTGTTCCATCGTCATTACAAGGCCCTGAACGTTACAATTAACTATCATTTTTGCGTCGGATTCGAAAATCTAGACTCACAGGAGAACGACCATAAGGTGCCCGAGGCAGCAATAGACCCTTGGAGGCAAGTCGGCTGGAGGACGATGTATTGGATCGCGACGCAATTTGAGTCTTCTATCGTCATTAGGAGGCGCTGAACGTTACAATTCACTATCATTTTTGCGTCGGGTTCGAAAATCTAGACTCACAGGAGAACGACCATAAGGTGCCCGAGGCAGCAATAGACCCTTGGAGACAAGTCGGCTGGAGGCCGATGTATTGAATCTCGACGCAATTTGAGTGTTCCATCGGCATTAGGAGGCCCTGAACGTTACAATTAACTATCATTTTTGCGTCGGATTCGATAATCTAGACTCACAGGAGAACGACCATAAGGTGCCCGAGGCAGCAATAGACCCTTGGAGACAAGTCGGCTGGAGGACGATGTATTGAATCTCGACGCAATTTGAGAGTTCCATCGTCATTAGGCGGCCCTGAACGTTACAATTCACTATCATTTTTGCGTCGGATTCGAAAATCTAGAATTACAAGAGAACGACCATAAAGTGCCCGAGGCAGCATTAGATCCTTGGAGACAAGTCGGCTGGAGGACGATGTATTGTATTTCGACGCAATTTGAGTGTTCCATCGTCATTACAAGGCCCTGAACGTTACAATTAACTATCATTTTTGCGTCGGATTCGAAAATCTAGACTCACAGGAGAACGACCATAAGGTGCCCGAGGCAGCAATAGACCCTTGGAGACAAGTCGGCTGGAGGACGATGTATTGGATCGCGACGCAATTTGAGTCTTCTATCGTCATTAGGAGGCGCTGAACGTTACAATTCACTATCATTTTTGCGTCGGATTCGAAAATCTAGACTCACAGGAGAAGGACCATGTGGTGCCCGAGGCAGCGATATCCCCTTGGAGACAAGTAGGCTGGAGGCCGATGTATTGAATCTCGACGCAATTTGATTGTTCCATCGTCATTAGAAGGCCCTGAACGTTACAATTAACTATCATTTTTGCGTCGGATTCGAAAATCTAGACTCACAGGACAACGACCATAAGGTGCCCGAGGCAGCAATAGACCCTTGGAGACAAGTCGGCTGGAGGACGATGTATTGGATCGCGACGCAATTTGAGTCTTCTATCGTCATTAGGAGGCGCTGAACGTTACAATTCACTATCATTTTTGCGTCGGATTCGAAAATCTAGACTCACAGGAGAAGGACCATGTGGTGCCCGAGGCAGCGATATCCCCTTGGAGACAAGTAGGCTGGAGGCCGATGTATTGAATCTCGACGCAATTTGAGAGTTCCATCGGCATTAGGAGGCCCTGAACGTTACAATTAACTATCATTTTTGCGTCGGATTCGATAATCTAAACTCACAGGAGAACGACCATAAGGTGCCCGAGGCAGCAATAGACCCTTGGAGACAAGTCGGCTGGAGGCCGATGTATTGAATCTCGACGCAATTTGAGTGTTCCATCGGCATTAGGAGGCCCTGAACGTTACAATTAACTATCATTTTTGCGTCGGGTTCGAAAATCTAGACTCACAGGCGAACGACCATAAGGTGCCCGAGGCAGCATTAGATCCTTGGAGACAAGTCGGCTGGAGGACGATGTATTGTATCTCGACGCAATTTGAGTGATCCATCGTCATTACAAGGCCCTGAACGTTACAATTAACTATCATTTTTGCGTCGGATTCGAAAATCTAGACTCACAGGAGAACGACCATACGGTGCCCGAGGCAGCAATAGATCCTTGGAGACAAGTCGGCTGGAGGACGATGTATTGGATCGCGACGCAATTTGAGTCTTCTATCGTCATTAGGAGGCGCTGAACGTTACAATTCACTATCATTTTTGCGTCGGATTCGAAAATCTATACTCACAGGAGAAGGACCATGTGGTGCCCGAGGCAGCGATATCCCCTTGGAGACAAGTAGGCTGGAGGCCGATGTATTGAATCTCGACGCAATTTCAGCGTTCCATCGTCATTAGAAGGCCCTGAACGTTACGATTAACTATCATTTTTGCGTCGGATTCGAAAATCTAGACTCACAGGACAACGACCATAAGGTGCCCGAAGCAGCAATAGACCCTTGGAGACAAGTCGGCTGGAGGCCGATGTATTGAATCTCGACATAATTTGAGTGTTCCATCTGCATTAGGAGGCCCTGAACGTTACAATTAACTATCATTTTTGCGTCGGATTCGATAATCTAAAGTCACAGGAGAACGACCATAAGGTGCCCGAGGCAGCAATAGACCCTTGGAGACAAGTCGGCTGGAGGCCGATGTATTGAATCTCGACGCGATTTGAGTGTTCCATCGGCATTAGAAGGCCCTGAACGTTACAATTAACTATCATTTTTGCGTCGGATACGATAATCTAGATTCACAGGAGAACGACCATAAGGTACCCGAGGCAGCAATAGACCCTTGGAGACAAGTCGGCTGGAGGACGATGTATTGGATCGCGACGCAATTTGAGTCTTCTATCGTCATTAGGAGGTGCTGAACGTTACAATTCACTATCATTTTTGCGTCGGATTCGAAAATCTAGACTCACGGGAGAAGGATCATATTGTGCCCGAGACAGCAATATCCCCTTGGAGACAAGTCGGCTGGAGGACGATGTATTGAATCTCGACGCAATTTGAGTGTCCCATCGTCATTAGAAGGCCTTGAAAGTTACAATTAACTATCATTTTTGCGTCGGATTCGATAATCTAAACTCACAGGAGAACGACCATAAGGTGCCCGAGGCAGCAATAGACCCTTGGAGACAAGTCGGCTGGAGGACGATGTATTGGATCGCGACGCAATTTGAGTCTTCTATCGTCATTAGGAGGCCCTGAACGTTACAATTAACTATCATTTTTGCGTCGGATTCGAAAATCTAGACTCACAGGACAACGACCATAAGGTGCCTGAGGCAGCAATAGACCCTTGGAGACAAGTCGGCTGGAGGACGATGTATTGGATCGCGACGCAATTTGAGTCTTCTATCGTCATTAGGAGGCGCTGATTGTTACAATTCACGATCATTTTTGCGTCGGATTCGAAAATCTAGACTCACAGGTGAAGGACCATGTGGTGCCCGAGGCAGCGATATCCCCTTGGAGACAAGTAGGCTGGAGGCCGATGTATAGAATCTCGACGCAATTTGAGTGTTCCATCGGCATTAGGAGGCCCTGAACGTTATAATTAACTATCATTTTTACGTCGGATTCGATAATCTAAACTCACAGGAGAACGACCATAAAGTGCCCGAGGCAGCAATAGACCCTTGGAGACAAGTCGGCTGGAGGCCGATGTATTGAATCTCGACGCAATTTGAGTGTTCCATCGGCATTAGGAGGCCCTGAACGTTACAATTAACTATCATTTTTGCGTCGGGTTCGAAAATCTAGACTCACAGGAGAACGACCATAAGGTGCCCGAGGCAGCATTAGATCCTTGGAGACAAGTCGGCTGGAGGACGATGTATTGTATCTCGACGCAATTTGAGTGTTCCATCGTCATTAGAAGGCCCTGAACGTTACAATTAACTATCATTTTTGCGTCGGATACGATAATCTAGACTCACAGGAGAACGACCATAAGGTGCCCGAGGCAGCAATAGACCCTTGGAGACAAGTCGGCTGGAGGACGATGTATTGGATCGCGACGCAATTTGAGTCTTCTATCGTCATTAGGAGGCGCTGAACGTTACAATTCACTATCATTTTTGCGTCGGATTCGAAAATCTAGACTCACAGGAGAAGGATCATATTGTGCCCGAGACAGCAATATCCCCTTGGAGACAAGTCGGATGGAGGACGATGTATTGAATCTCGACGCAATTTGAGTGTCCCATCCTCATTAGAAGGCCTTGAACGTTACAATTAACTATCATTTTTGCGTCGGATTCGATAATCTAAACTCACAGGAGAACGACCATAAGGTGCCCGAGGCAGCAATAGACCCTTGGAGACAAGTCGGCTGGAGGACGATGTATTGGATCGCGACGCAATTTGAGTCTTCTATCGTCATTAGGAGGCCCTGAACGATACAATTAAATATCATTTTAGCGTCGGGTTCGAAAATCTAGACTCACAGGAGAACGACCATAAGGTGCCCGAGGCAGCAATAGACCCTTGGAGACAAGTCGGCTGGAGGCCGATGTATTGAATCTCGACGGAATTTGAGTGTTCCATCGGCATTAGGAGGCCCTGAACGTTATAATTAACTATCATTTTTGCGTCGGATTCGATAATCTAAACTCACAGGAGAACGACCATAAGGTGCCCGAGGCAGCAATAGACCCTTGGAGACAAGTCGGCTGGAGGCCGATGTATTGAATCTCGACGCAATTTGAGTGTTCCATCGTCATTCGAAGGCCCTGAACGTTACAATTAACTATCATTTTTGCGTCGGATTCGAAAATCTAGACTCACAGGACAACGACCATAAGGTGCCCGAGGCCGCAATAGACCCTTGGAGACAAGTCGGCTTGAGGCCGATGTATTGAATCTCGACATAATTTGAGTGTTCCATCGGCATTAGGAGGCCCTGAACGTTACAATTCACTATCATTTTTGCGTCGGATTCGAAAATCTAGACTCACAGGAGAAGGATCATATTGTGCCCGAGACAGCAATATCCCCTTGGAGACAAGTCGGCTGGAGGACGATGTATTGAATCTCGACGCAATTTGAGTGTCCCATCGTCATTAGAAGGCCCTGAACGTTACAATTAACTATCATTTTTGCGTCGGATTCGATAATCTAAACTCACAGGAGAACGACCATAAGGTGCCCGAGGCAGCAATAGACCCTTGGAGACAAGTCGGCTGGAGGCCGATGTATTGAATCTCGACGCAATTTGAGTCTTCTATCGTCATTAGGAGGCCCTGAACGTTACAATTAACTATCATTTTTGCGTCGGATTCGAAAATCTAGACTCACAGGAGAACGACCATAAGGTGCCCGAGGCAGCAATAGACCCTTGGAGACAAGTCGGCTGGAGGACGATGTATTGAATCTCGACGCAATTTGAGAGTTCCATCGGCATTAGGAGGCCCTGAACGTTACAATTAACTATCATTTTTGCCTCGGATTCGAAAATCTAGAATTACAAGAGAACGACCATAAAGTGCCCGAGGCAGCATTAGATCCTTGGAGACAAGTCGGCTGGAGGACGATGTATTGTATCTCGACGCAATTTGAGTGTTCCATCGTCATTACAAGGCCCTGAACGTTACAATTAACTATCATTTTTGCGTCGGATTCGAAAATCTAGACTCACAGGAGAACGACCATAAGGTGCCCGAGGCAGCAATAGACCCTTGGAGACAAGTCGGCTGGAGGACGATGTATTGGATCGCGACGCAATTTGAGTCTTCAATCGTCATTAGGAGGCGCTGAACGTTACAATTCACTATCATTTTTGCGTCGGATTCGAAAATCTATACTCACAGGAGAAGGACCATGTGGTGCCCGAGGCAGTGATATCCCCTTGGAGACAAGTAGGCTGGAGGCCGATGTATTGAATCTCGACGCAATTTGAGTGTTCCATCGTCATTAGAAGGCCCTGAACGTTACAATTAACTATCATTTTTGCGTCGGATTCGAAAATCTAGACTCACAGGACAACGACCATAAGGTGCCCGAGGCAGCAATAGACCCTTGGAGACAATTCGGCTGGAGGCCGATGTATTGAATCTCGACATAATTTGAGTGTTCCATCGGCATTAGGAGGCCCTGAACGTTACAATTAACTATCATTTTTGCGTCGGATTCGATAATCTAAACTCACAGGAGAACGACCATAAGGTGCCCGAGGCAGCAATAGACCCTTGGAGACAAGTCGGCTGGAGGCCGATGTATTGAATCTCGACGCAATTTGAGTGTTCCATCGGCATTAGAAGGCCCTGAACGTTACAATTAACTATCATTTTTGCGTCGGATTCGATAATCTAGACTCACAGGAGAACGACCATAAGGTGCCCGAGGCAGCAATAGACCCTTGGAGACAAGTCGGCTGGAGGACGATGTATTGGATCGCGACGCAATTTGAGGCCTCTATCGTCATTAGGAGGCGCTGAACGTTACAATTCTCTATCATTTTTGCGTCGGATTCGAAAATCTAGACTCACAGGAGAAGGATCATATTGTGCCCGAGACAGCAATATCCCCTTGGAGACAAGTCGGCTGGAGGACGATGTATTGGATCGCGACGCAATTTGAGTCTTCTATCGTCATTAGGAGGCCCTGAACGTTACAATTAACTATCATTTTAGCGTCGGGTTCGAAAATCTAGACTCACAGGAGAACGACCATAAGGTGCCCGAGGCAGCAATAGACCCTTGGAGACAAGTCGGCTGTAGGCCGATGTATTGAATCTCGACGCAATTTGAGTGTTCCATCGGCATTAGAAGGCCCTGAACGTTACAATTAACTATCATTTTTGCGTCGGATTCGAAAATCTAGACTCACAGGAGAACGACCATAAGGTGCCCGAGGCAGGAATAGACCCTTGGAGACAAGTCGGCTGGAGGCCGATGTATTGAATCTCGACGCAATTTGAGTGTTCCATCGTCATTAGGAGGCGCTGAACGTTACAATTCACTATCATTTTTGCGTCGGATTCGAAAATCTAGACTCACAGGACAACGACCATAAGTTGCCCGAGACAGCAATATCCCCTTGGAGACAAGTCGGCTGGAGGCCGATGTATTGAATCTCGACGCAATTTGAGTGTTCCATCGTCATTACAAGGCCCTGAACGTTACAATTAACTATCATTTTTGCGTCGGATTCGAAAATCTAGACTCACAGGAGAACGACCATAAGGTGCCCGAGGCAGCAATAGACCCTTGGAGACAAGTAGGCTGGAGGCCGATGTATTGAATCTCGACGCAATATGAGTCTTCTATCGTCATTAGGAGGCGCTGAACATTACAATTCACTATCATTTTTGCGTCGGATTCGAAAATCTAGACTCACAGGAGAACGACCATAAGGTGCCCGAGGCAGCAATAGACCCTTGGAGACAAGTCGGCTGGAGGACGATGTATTGAATCTCGACGCAATTTGAGAGTTCCATCGTCATTAGGCGTCCTGAACGTTACAATTAACTATCATTTTTGCGTCGGATTCGAAAATCTAGAATTACAAGAGAACGACCATAAAGTGCCCGAGGCAGCATTAGATCCTTGGAGACAAGTCGGTTGGAGGACGATGTATTGTATCTCGACGCAATTTGAGTGTTCCATCGTCATTACAAGGCCCTGAACGTTACAATTAACTATCATTTTTGCGTCGGATTCGAAAATCTAGACTCACAGGAGAACGACCATAAGGTGCCCGAGGCAGCAATAGACCCTTGGAGACAAGTCGGCTGGAGGACGATGTATTGGATCGCAACGCAATTTGAGTCTTCTATCGTCATTAGGAGGCGCTGAACGTTACAATTCACTATCATTTTTGCGTCGGATTCGAAAATCTATACTCACAGGAGAAGGACCATGTGGTGCCCGAGGCAGCGATATCCCCTTGGAGACAAGTAGGCTGGAGGCCGATGTATTGAATCTCGACGCAATTTGAATGTTCCATCGTCATTAGAAGGCCCTGAACGATACAATTAACTATCATTTTTGCGTCGGATTCGAAAATCTAGACTCACAGGACAACGACCATAAGGTGCCCGAGGCAGCAATAGACCCTTGGAGACAAGTCGGCTGGAGGCAGATGTATTGAATCTCGACGCAATTTGAGTGTTCCATCGGCATTAGGAGGCCCTGAACGTTATAATTAACGATCATTTTTGCGTCGGATTCGATAATCTAAACTCACAGGAGAACGACCATAAGGTGCCCGAGGCAGCAATAGACCCTTGGAGACAAGTCGGCTGGAGGCCGATGTATTGAATCACGACGCAATTTGAGTGTTCCATCGGCATTAGAAGGCCCTGAACGTTACAATTAACTATCATTTTTGCGTCGGATTCGATAATCTAGACTCACAGGAGAACGACCATAAGGTGCCCGAGGCAGCAATTGACCCTTGGAGACAAGTCGGCTGGAGGACGATGTATTGGATCGCGACGCAATTTGAGTCTTCTATCGTCATTAGGAGGCGCTGAACGTTACAATTCACTATCATTTTTGCGTCGGATTCGAAAATCTAGACTCACAGGAGAAGGATCATATTGTGCCCGAGTCAGCAATATCCCCTTGGAGACAAGTCGGCTGGAGGACGATGTATTGAATCTCGACGCAATTTGAGTGTCCCATCGTCATTAGAAGGCCCTGAACGTTACAATTAACTATCATTTTTGCGTCGGATTCGATAATCTAAACTCACAGGAGAACGACCATAAGGTGCCCGAGGCAGCAATAGACCCTTGGAGACAAGTCGGCTGGAGGACGATGTATTGGATCGCGACGCAATTTGAGTCTTCTATCGTCATTAGGAGGCCCTGAACGTTACAATTTCTATCATTTTAGCGTCGGGTTCGAAAATCTAGACTCACAGGAGAACGACCATAAGGTGCCCGAGGCAGCAATAGACCCTTGGAGACAAGTCGGCTGGAGGCCGATGTATTGAATCTCGACGCAATTTGAGTGTTCCATCTGCATTAGGAGGCCCTGAACGTTATAATTAACAATCATTTTTGCGTCGGATTCGATAATCTAAACTCACAGGAGAACGACCATAAGGTGCCCGAGGCAGCAATAGACCCTTGGAGACAAGTCGGCTGGAGGCCGATGTATTGAATCTCGACGCAATTTGAGTGTTCCATCGTCATTACAAGGACCTGAACGTTACAATTAACTATCATTTTTGCGTCGGATTCGAAAATCTAGACTCACAGGAGAACGACCATAAGGTGCCCGAGGCAGCAATAGACCCTTGGAGACAAGTCGGCTGGAGGACGATGTATTGGATCGCGACGCAATTTGAGTCTTCTCTCGTCATTAGGAGGCGCTGAACGTTACAATTCACTATCATTTTTGCGTCGGATTCGAAAATCTAGACTCACAGGAGAAGGACCTTGTGGTGCCCGAGGCAGCGATATCCCCTTGGAGACAAGTCGGCTGGAGGACGATGTATTGAATCTCGACGCAATTTGAGAGTTCCATCGTCATTAGGCGGCCCTGAACGTTACAATTAACTATCATTTTTGCGTCGGATTCAAAAATCTAGAATTACAAGAGAACGACCATAAAGTGCCCGAGGCAGCATTAGATCCTTGGAGACAAGTCGGCTGGAGGCCGATGTATTGAATCTCGACGCAATTTGAGTGTTCCATCGGCATTAGGAGGCCCTGAACGTTATAATTAACGATCATTTTTGCGTCGGATTCGATAATCTAAACTCACAGGAGAACGACCATAAGGTGCCCGAGGCAGCAATAGACCCTTGGAGACAAGTCGGCTGGAGGCCGATGTATTGAATCTCGACGCAATTTGAGTGTTCCATCGGCATTAGAAGGTCCTGAACGTTACAATTTTTGCGTCGGATTCGATAATCTAGACTCACAGGAGAACGACCATAAGGTGCCCGAGGCAGCAATAGACCCTTGGAGACAAGTCGGCTGGAGGACGATGTATTGGATCGCGACGCAATTTGAGTCTTCTATCGTCATTAGGAGGCGCTGAACGTTACAATTCACTATCATTTTTGCGTCGGATTCGAAAATCTAGACTCACAGGAGAAGGATCATATTGTGCCCGAGACAGCAATATCCCCTTGGAGACAAGTCGGCTGGAGGACGATGTATTGAATCTCGACGCAATTTGAGTGTCCCATCGTCATTAGAAGGCCCTGAACGTTACAATTAACTATCATTTTTGCGTCGGATTCGATAATCTAAACTCACAGGAGAACGACCATAAGGTGCCCGAGGCAGCAATAGACCCTTGGAGACAAATCGGCTGGAGGACGATGTATTGGATCTCGAAGCAATTTGAGTGTTCCATCGGCATTAGGAGGCCCTGAACGTTACAATTAACTATCATTTTTGCGTCGGATTCGAAAATCTAGAATTACAAGAGAACGACTATAAAGTGCCCGAGGCAGCATTAGATCCTTGGAGACAAGTCGGCTGGAGGCCGATGTATTGAATCTCGACGCAATTTGAGTGTTCCATCGTCATTACAAGGCCCTGAACGTTACAATTAACTATCATTTTTGCGTCGGATTCGAAAATCTAGACTCACAGGAGAAGGACCATGTGGTGCCCGAGGCAGCGATATCCCCTTGGAGACAAGTAGGCTGGAGGCCGATGTATTGAATCTCGACGCAATTTGAGTGTTCCATCGTCATTAGAAGGCCCTGAACGTTACAATTAACTATCATTTTTGCGTCGGATTCGAAAATCTAAACTCACAGGAGAAGGACCATGTGGTGCCCGAGGCAGCGATATCCCCTTGGAGACAAGTCGGCTGGAGGCCGATGTCTTGAATCTCGACGCAATTTGAGTGTTCCATCGGCATTAGGAGGCCCTGAACGTTATAATTAACTATCATTTTTGCGTCGGATTCGATAATCTAAACTCACAGGAGAACGACCATAAGGTGCCCGAGGCAGCAATATCCCCTTGGAGACAAGTCGGCTGGAGGACGATGTATTGAATCTCGACGCAATTTGAGTGTCCCATCGTCATTAGAAGGCCCTGAACGTTACAATTAACTATCATTTTTGCGTCGGATTCGATAATCTAAACTCACAGGAGAACGACCATAAGGTGCCCGAGGCAGCAATAGACCCTTGGAGACAAGTCGGCTGGAGGACGATGTATTGGATCGCGACGCAATTTGAGTCTTCTATCGTCATTAGGAGGCCCTGAACGTTACAATTAACTATCATTTTAGCGTCGGGTTCGAAAATCTAGACTCACAGGAGAACGACCATAAGGTGCCCGAGGCAGCAATAGACCCTTGGAGACAAGTCGGCTGGAGGCCGATGTATTGAATCTCGACGCAATTTGAGTGTTCCATCGGCATTAGGAGGCCCTGAACGTTATAATTAACTATCATTTTTGCGTCGGATTCGATAATCTAGACTCACAGGAGAACGACCATAAGGTGCCCGAGGCAGCAATAGACCCTTGGAGACAAGTCGGCTGGAGGACGATGTATTGGATCGCGACGCAATTTGAGTCTTCTATCGTCATTAGGAGGCGCTGAACGTTACAATTCACTATCATTTTTGCGTCGGATTCGAAAATCTAGACTCACAGGAGAAGGATCATATTGTGCCCGAGACAGCAATATCCCCTTGGAGACAAGTGGGCTGGAGAACGATGTATTGAATCTCGACGCAATTTGAGTGTCCCATCGTCATTAGGAGGCGCTGAACGTTACAATTCACTATCATTTTTGCGTCGGATTCGAAAATCTAGACTCACAGGAGAAGGACCATGTGGTGCCCGAGGCAGCGATATCCCCTTGGAGACAAGTAGGCTGGAGGCCGATGTATTGAATCTCGACGCAATTTGAGTGTTCCATCGTCATTAGAAGGCCCTGAACGTTACAATTAACTATCATTTTTGCGTCGGATTCGATAATCTAAACTCACAGGAGAACGACCATAAGGTGCCCGAGGCAGCAATAGACCCTTGGAGACAAGTCGGCTGGAGGACGATGTATTGGATCGCGACGCAATTTGAGTCTTCTATCGTCATTAGGAGGCCCTGAACGTTACAATTAACTATCATTTTAGCGTCGGGTTCGAAAATCTAGACTCACAGGAGAACGACCATGAGGTGCCCGAGGCAGCAATAGACCCTTGGAGACAAGTCGGCTGGAGGCCGATGTATTGAATCTCGACGCAATTTGAGTGTTCCATCGGCATTAGGAGGCCCTGAACGTTATAATTAACTATCATTTTTGCGTCGGATTCGATAATCTAAACTCACAGGAGAACGACCATAAGGTGCCCGAGGCAGCAATAGACCCTTGGAGACAAGTCGGCTGGAGGCCGATGTATTGAATCTCGACGCAATTTGAGTGTTCCATCGTCATTACAAGGCCCTGAACGTTACAATTAACTATCATTTTTGCGTCGGATTCGAAAATCTAGACTCACAGGAGAACGACCATAAGGTGCCCGAGGCAGCAATAGACCCTTATAGACAAGTCGGCTGGAGGACGATGTATTGGATCGCGACGCAATTTGAGTCTTCTCTCGTCATTAGGAGGCGCTGAACGTTACAATTCACTATCATTTTTGCGTCGGATTCGAAAATCTAGACTCACAGGAGAAGGACCTTGTGGTGCCCGAGGCAGCGATATCCCCTTGGAGACAAGTCGGCTGGAGGACGATTTATTGAATCTCGACGCAATTTGAGAGTTCCATCGTCATTAGGCGGCCCTGAACGTTACAATTAACTATCATTTTTGCGTCGGATTCAAAAATCTAGAATTACAAGGGAACGACCATAAAGTGCCCGAGGCAGCATTAGATCCTTGGAGACAAGTCGGCTGGAGGACGATGTATTGTATCTCGACGCAATTTGAGTGTTCCATCGTCATTACAAGGCTCTGAACGTTACAATTAACTATCATTTTTGCGTCGGATTCGAAAATCTATACTCACAGGAGAAGGACCATGTGGTGCCCGAGGCAGCGATATCCCCTTGGAGACAAGTCGGCTGGAGGCCGATGTATTGAATCTCGACGCAATTTGAGTGTTCCATCGGCATTAGGAGGCCCTGAACGTTATAATTAACGATCATTTTTGCGTCGGATTCGATAATCTAAACTCACAGGAGAACGACCATAAGGTGCCCGAGGCAGCAATAGACCCTTGGAGACAAGTCGGCTGGAGGCCGATGTATTGAATCTCGACGCAATTTGAGTGTTCCATCGGCATTAGAAGGTCCTGAACGTTACAATTTTTGCGTCGGATTCGATAATCTAGACTCACAGGAGAACGACCATAAGGTGCCCGAGGCAGCAATAGACCCTTGGAGACAAGTCGGCTGGAGGACGATGTATTGGATCGCGACGCAATTTGAGTCTTCTATCGTCATTAGGAGGCGCTGAACGTTACAATTCACTATCATTTTTGCGTCGGATTCGAAAATCTAGACTCACAGGAGAAGGATCATATTGTGCCCGAGACAGCAATATCCCCTTGGAGACAAGTCGGCTGGAGGACGATGTATTGAATCTCGACGCAATTTGAGTGTCCCATCGTCATTAGGAGGCGCTGAACGTTACAATTCACTATCATTTTTGCGTCGGATTCGAAAATCTAGACTCACAGGAGAAGGACCATGTGGTGCCCGAGGCAGCGATATCCCCTTGGAGACAAGTAGGCTGGAGGCCGATGTATTGAATCTCGACGCAATTTGAGTGTTCCATCGTCATTAGAAGGCCCTGAACGTTACAATTAACTATCATTTTTGCGTCGGATTCGATAATCTAAACTCACAGGAGAACGACCATAAGGTGCCCGAGGCAGCAATAGACCCTTGGAGACAAGTCGGCTGGAGGACGATGTATTGGATCGCGACGCAATTTGAGTCTTCTATCCTCATTAGGAGGCCCTGAACGTTACAATTAACTATCATTTTAGCGTCGGGTTCGAAAATCTAGACTCACAGGAGAACGACCATAAGGTGCCCGAGGTAGCAATAGACCCTTGGAGACAAGTCGGCTGGAGGCCGATGTATTGAATCTCGACGCAATTTGAGTGTTCCATCGGCATTAGGAGGCCCTGAACGTTATAATTAACTATCATTTTTGCGTCGGATTCGATAATCTAAACTCACAGGAGAACGACCATAAGGTGCCCGAGGCAGCAATAGACCCTTGGAGACAAGTCGGCTGGAGGCCGATGTATTGAATCTCGACGCAATTTGAGTGTTCCATCGTCATTACAAGGCCCTGAACGTTACAATTAACTATCATTTTTGCGTCGGATTCGAAAATCTAGACTCACAGGAGAACGACCATAAGGTGCCCGAGGCAGCAATAGACCCTTATAGACAAGTCGGCTGGAGGACGATGTATTGGATCGCGACGCAATTTGAGTCTTCTCTCGTCATTAGGAGGCGCTGAACGTTACAATTCACTATCATTTTTGCGTCGGATTCGAAAATCTAGACTCACAGGAGAAGGACCTTGTGGTGCCCGAGGCAGCGATATCCCCTTGGAGACAAGTCGGCTGGAGGACGATGTATTGAATCTCGACGCAATTTGAGAGTTCCATCGTCATTAGGCGGCCCTGAACGTTACAATTAACTATCATTTTTGCGTCGGATTCAAAAATCTAGAATTACAAGGGAACGACCATAAAGTGCCCGAGGCAGCATTAGATCCTTGGAGACAAGTCGGCTGGAGGACGATGTATTGTATCTCGACGCAATTTGAGTGTTCCATCGTCATTACAAGGCCCTGAACGTTACAATTAACTATCATTTTTGCGTCGGATTCGAAAATCTATACTCACAGGAGAAGGACCATGTGGTGCCCGAGGCAGCGATATCCCCTTGGAGACAAGTCGGCTGGAGGCCGATGTATTGAATCTCGACGCAATTTGAGTGTTCCATCGGCATTAGGAGGCCCTGAACGTTATAATTAACGATCATTTTTGCGTCGGATTCGATAATCTAAACTCACAGGAGAACGACCATAAGGTGCCCGAGGCAGCAATAGACCCTTGGAGACAAGTCGGCTGGAGGCCGATGTATTGAATCTCGACGCAATTTGAGTGTTCCATCGGCATTAGAAGGTCCTGAACGTTACAATTTTTGCGTCGGATTCGATAATCTAGACTCACAGGAGAACGACCATAAGGTGCCCGAGGCAGCAATAGACCCTTGGAGACAAGTCGGCTGGAGGACGATGTATTGGATCGCGACGCAATTTGAGTCTTCTATCGTCATTAGGAGGCGCTGAACGTTACAATTCACTATCATTTTTGCGTCGGATTCGAAAATCTAGACTCACAGGAGAAGGATCATATTGTGCCCGAGACAGCAATATCCCCTTGGAGACAAGTCGGCTGGAGGACGATGTATTGAATCTCGACGCAATTTGAGTGTCCCATCGTCATTAGAAGGCCCTGAACGTTACAATTAACTATCATTTTTGCGTCGGATTCGATAATCTAAACTCACAGGAGAACGACCATAAGGTGCCCGAGGCAGCAATAGACCCTTGGAGACAAATCGGCTGGAGGACGATGTATTGGATCTCGAAGCAATTTGAGTGTTCCATCGGCATTAGGAGGCCCTGAACGTTACAATTAACTATCATTTTTGCGTCGGATTCGAAAATCTAGAATTACAAGAGAACGACCATAAAGTGCCCGAGGCAGCATTAGATCCTTGGAGACAAGTCGGCTGGAGGCCGATGCATTGAATCTCGACGCAATTTGAGTGTCCCATCGTCATTACAAGGCCCTGAACGTTACAATTAACTATCATTTTTGCGTCGGATTCGAAAATCTAGACTCACAGGAGAACGACCATAAGGTGCCCGAGGCAGCAATAGACCCTTGGAGACAAGTCGGCTGGAGGACGATGTATTGGATCGCGACGCAATTTGAGTCTTCTATCGTCATTAGGAGGCGCTGAACGTTACAATTCACTATCATTTTTGCGTCGGATTCGAAAATCTATACTCACAGGAGAAGGACCATGTGGTGCCCGAGGCAGCGATATCCCCTTGGAGACAAGTAGGCTGGAGGCCGATGTATTGAATCTCGACGCAATTTGAGTGTTCCATCGTCATTAGAAGGCCCTGAACGTTACAATTAACTATCATTTTTGCGTCGGATTCGAAAATCTAAACTCACAGGAGAAGGACCATGTGGTGCCCGAGGCAGCGATATCCCCTTGGAGACAAGTCGGCTGGAGGCCGATGTATTGAATCTCGACGATATTTGAGTGTTCCATCGGCATTAGGAGGCCCTGAACGTTATAATTAACTATCATTTTTGCGTCCGATTCGATAATCTAAACTCACAGGAGAACGACCATAAGGTGCCCGAGGCAGCAATATCCCCTTGGAGACAAGTCGGCTGGAGGACGATGTATTGAATCTCGACGCAATTTGAGTGTCCCATCGTCATTAGAAGGCCCTGAACGTTACAATTAACTATCATTTTTGCGTCGGATTCGATAATCTAAACTCACAGGAGAACGACCATAAGGTGCCCGAGGCAGCAATAGACCCTTGGAGACAAGTCGGCTGGGGGACGATGTATTGGATCGCGACGCAATTTGAGTCTTCTATCGTCATTAGGAGGCCCTGAACGTTACAATTAACTATCATTTTAGCGTCGGGTTCGAAAATCTAGACTCACAGGAGAACGACCATAAGGTGCCCGAGGCAGCAATAGACCCTTGGAGACAAGTCGGCTGGTGGACGATGTATTGGATCGCGACGCAATTTGAGTCTTCTATCGTCATTAGGAGGCGCTGAACGTTACAATTCACTATCATTTTTGCGTCGGATTCGAAAATCTAGACTCACAGGAGAAGGATCATATTGTGCCCGAGGCAGCGATATCCCCTTGGAGACAAGTAGGCTGGAGGCCGATGTATTGAATCTCGACGCAATTTGAGTGTTCCATCGTCATTAGAAGGCCCTGAACGTTACAATTAACTATCATTTTTGCGTCGGATTCGAAAATCTAGACTCACAGGAGAACGACCATAAGGTGCCCGAGGCAGCAATAGACCCTTGGAGACAAGTCGGCTGGAGGACGATGTATTGAATCTCGACGCAATTTGAGGGTTCCATCGCCATTAGGAGGCCCTGAACGTTACAATTAACTATCATTTTTGCGTCGGGTTCGAAAATCTAGACTCACAGGAGAACGACCATAAGGTGCCCGAGGCAGCAATAGACCCTTGGAGACAAGTCGGCTGGAGGCCTATGTATTGAATCTCGACGCAATTTGAGTGTTCCATCGTCATTACAAGGCCCTGAACGTTACAATTAACTATCATTTTTGCGTCGGATTCGAAAATCTAGACTCACAGGAGAACGACCATAAGGTGCCCGAGGCAGCAATAGACCCTTGGAGACAAGTCGGCTGGAGGACGATGTATTGGATCGCGACGCAATTTGAGTCTTCTATCGTCATTAGGAGGCGCTGAACGTTACAATTCACTATCATTTTTGCGTCGGATTCGAAAATCTAGACTCACAGGAGAAGGATCATATTGTGCCCGAGACAGCAATATCCCCTTGGAGACAAGTCGGCTGGAGGACGATGTATTGAATCTCGACGCAATTTGAGTGTCCCATCGTCATTAGAAGGCCTTGAACGTTACAATTAACTATCATTTTTGCGTCGGATTCGATAATCTAAACTCACAGGAGAACGACCATTAGGTGCCCGAAGCAGCAATAGACCCTTGGAGACAAGTCGGCTGGAGGACGATGTATTGGATCGCGACGCAATTTGAGACTTCTATCGTCATTAGGAGGCCCTGAACGTTACAATTAACTATCATATTTGCGTCGGATTCGAAAATCTAGACTCACAGGACAACGACCATAAGGTGCCCGAGGCAGCAATAGACCCTTGGAGACAAGTCGGCTGGAGGACGATGTATTGGATCGCGACGCAATTTGAGTCTTCTATCGTCATTAGGAGGCGCTGAACGTTACAATTCGCTATCATTTTTGCGTCGGATTCGAAAATCTAGACTCACAGGAGAAGGACCATGTGGTGCCCGAAGCAGCGATATCCCCTTGGAGACAAGTAGGCTGGAGGCCGATGTATTGAATCTCGACGCAATTTGAGTGTTCCATCGGCATTAGGAGGCCCTGAACGTTATAATTAACTATCATTTTTGCGTCGGATTCGATAATCTAAACTCACAGGAGAACGACCATAAGGTGCCCGAGGCAGCAATAGACCCTTGGAGACAAGTCGGCTGGAGGCCGATGTATTGAATCTCGACGCAATTTGAGTGTTCCATCGGCATTAGGAGGCCCTGAACGTTACAATTAACTATCATTTTTGCGTCGGGTTCGAAAATCTAGACTCACAGGAGAACGACCATAAGGTGCCCGAGGCAGCATTAGATCCTTGGAGACAAGTCGGCTGGAGGACGATGTATTGTATCTCGACGCAATTTGAGTGTTCCATCGTCATTACAAGGCCCTGAACGTTACAATTAGCTATCATTTTTGCGTCGGATTCGAAAATCTAGACTCACAGGAGAACGACCATACGGTGCCCGAGGCAGCAATAGACCCTTGGAGACAAGTCGGCTGGAGGACGATGTATTGGATCGCGACGCAATTTGAGTCTTCTATCGTCATTAGGAGGCGCTGAACGTTACAATTCACTATCATTTTTGCGTCGGATTCGAAAATCTATACTCACAGGACAACGACCATAAGGTGCCCGAGGCAGCAATAGACCCTTGGAGACAAGTCGGCTGGAGGGCGATGTATTGAATCTCGACATAATTTGAGTGTTCCATCTGCATTAGGAGGCCCTGAACGTTACAATTAACTATCATTTTTGCGTCGGATTCGATAATCTAAACTCACAGGAGAACGACCATAAGGTGCCCGAGGCAGCAATAGACCCTTGGAGACAAGTCGGCTGGAGGCCGATGTATTGAATCTCGACGCAATTTGAGTGTTCCATCGGCATTAGGAGGCCCTGAACGTTATAATTAACTATCATTTTTGCGTCGGATTCGATAATCTAAACTCACAGGAGAACGACCATAAGGTGCCCGAGGCAGCAATAGACCCTTGGAGACAAGTCGGCTGGAGGCCGATGTATTGAATCTCGACGCAATTTGAGTGTTCCATCGTCATTAGAAGGCCCTGAACGTTACAATTAACTATCATTTTTGCGTCGGATTCGAAAATCTAGACTCACAGGACAACGACCATAAGGTGCCCGAGGCAGCAATAGACCCTTGGAGACAAGTCGGCTGGAGGACGATGTATTGGATCGCGACGCAATTTGAGTCTTCTATCGTCATTAGGTGGCGCTGAACGTTACAATTCACTATCATTTTTGCGTCGGATTCGAAAATCTAGACTCACAGGAGAAGGACCATGTGGTGCCCGAGGCAGCGATATCCCCTTGGAGACAAGTAGGCTGGAGGCCGATGTATTGAATCTCGACGCAATTTGAGTGTTCCATCGTCATTAGAAGGCCCTGAACGTTGCAATTAACTATCATTTTTGCGTCGGATTCGAAAATCTAGACTCACAGGACAACGACCATAAGGTGCCCGAGGCAGCAATAGACCCTTGGAGACAAGTCGGCTGGAGGACGATGTATTGGATCGCGACGCAATTTGAGTCTTCTATCGTCATTAGGAGGCGCTGAACGTCACAATTCACTATCATTTTTGCGTCGGATTCGAAAATCTAGACTCACAGGAGAAGGATCATGTGGTGCCAGAGGCAGCGATATCCCCATGGAGACAAGTAGGCTGGAGGCCGATGTATTGAATCTCGACGCAATTTGAGTGTTCCATCGGCATTAGGAGGCCCTGAACGTTATAATTAACTATCATTTTTGCGTCGGATTCGATAATCTAAACTCACAGGAGAACGACCATAAGGTGCCCGAGGCAGCAATAGACCCTTGGAGACAAGTCGGCTGGAGGACGATGTATTGAATCTCGACGCAATTTGAGAGTTCCATCGGCATTAGGAGGCCCTGAACGTTACAATTAACTATCATTTTTGCCTCGGATTCGAAAATCTAGAATTACAAGAGAACGACCATAAAGTGCCCGAGGCAGCATTAGATCCTTGGAGACAAGTCGGCTGGAGGACGATGTATTGTATCTCGACGCAATTTGAGTGTTCCATCGTCATTACAAGGCCCTGAACGTTACAATTAACTATCATTTTTGCGTCTGATTCGAAAATCTAGACTCACAGGAGAACGACCATAAGGTGCCCGAGGCAGCAATAGACCCTTGGAGACAAGTCGGCTGGAGGACGATGTATTGGATCGCGACGCAATTTGAGTCTTCTATCGTCATTCGGAGGCGCTGAACGTTACAATTCACTATCATTTTTGCGTTGGATTCGAAAATCTATACTCACAGGAGAAGGACCATGTGGTGCCCGAGGCAGCGATATCCCCTTGGAGACAAGTGGGCTGGAGGCCGATGTAATGAATCTCGACGCAATTTGAGTGTTCCATCGTCATTAGAAGGCCCTGAACGTTACAATTAACTATCATTTTTGCGTCGGATTCGAAAATCTAGACTCACAGGACAACGACCATAAGGTGCCCGAGGCAGCAATAGACCCTTGGAGATAAGTCGGCTGGAGGCCGATGTATTGAATCTCGACATAATTTGAGTGTTCCATCGGCATTAGGAGGCCCTGAACGTTACAATTAACTATCATTTTTGCGTCGGATTCGATAATCTAAACTCACAGGAGAACGACCATAAGGTGCCCGAGGCAGCAATAGACCCTTGGAGACAAGTCGGCTGGAGGTCGATGTATTGAATCTCGACGCAATTTGAGTGTTCCATCGTCATTACAAGGCCCTGAACGTTACAATTAGCTATCATTTTTGCGTCGGATTCGAAAATCTAGACTCACAGGAGAACGACCATACGGTGCCCGAGGCAGCAATAGACCCTTGGAGACAAGTCGGCTGGAGGACGATGTATTGGATCGCGACGCAATTTGAGTCTTCTATCGTCATTAGGAGGCGCTGAACGTTACAATTCACTATCATTTTTGCGTCGGGTTCGAAAATCTAGACTCACAGGAGAACGACCATAAGGTGCCCGAGGCAGCATTAGATCCTTGGAGACAAGTCGGCTGGAGGACGATGTATTGTATCTCGACGCAATTTGAGTGTTCCATCGTCATTACAAGGCCCTGAACGTTACAATTAGCTATCATTTTTGCGTCGGATTCGAAAATCTAGACTCACAGGAGAACGACCATACGGTGCCCGAGGCAGCAATAGACCCTTGGAGACAAGTCGGCTGGAGGACGATGTATTGGATCGCTACGCAATTTGAGTCTTCTATCGTCATTAGGAGGCGCTGAACGTTACAATTCACTATCATTTTTGCGTCGGATTCGAAAATCTATACTCACTGGAAAAGGACCATGTGGAGCCCGAGGCAGCGATATCCCCTTGGAGACAAGTAGGCTGGAGGCCGATGTATTGAATCTCGACGCAATTTCAGTGTTCCATCGTCATTAGAAGGCCCTGAACGTTACAATTAGCTATCATTTTTGCGTCGGATTCGAAAATCTAGACTCACAGGACAACGACCATAAGGTGCCCGAGGCAGCAATAGACCCTTGGAGACAAGTCGGCTGGAGGGCGATGTATTGAATCTCGACATAATTTGAGTGTTCCATCTGCATTAGGAGGCCCTGAACGTTACAATTAACTATCATTTTTGCGTCGGATTCGATAATCTAAACTCACAGGAGAACGACCATAAGGTGCCCGAGGCAGCAATAGACCCTTGGAGACAAGTCGGCTGGAGGCCGATGTATTGAATCTCGACGCAATTTGAGTGTTCCATCGGCATTAGAAGGCCCTGAACGTTACAATTAACTATCATTTTTGCGTCGGATTCGAAAATCTAGACACACAGGACAACGACCATAAGGTGCCCGAGGCAGCAATGGACCCTTGGAGACAAGTCGGCTGGAGGACGATGTATTGGATCGCGACGCAATTTGAGTCTTCTATCGTCATTAGGTGGCGCTGAACGTTACAATTCACTATCATTTTTGCGTCGGATTCGAAAATCTAGACTCACAGGAGAAGGACCATGTGGTGCCCGAGGCAGCGATATCCCCTTGGAGACAAGTAGGCTGGAGGCCGATGTATTGAATCTCGACGCAATTTGAGTGTTCCATCGTCATTAGAAGGCCCTGAACGTTGCAATTAACTATCATTTTTGCGTCGGATTCGAAAATCTAGACTCACAGGACAACGACCATAAGGTGCCCGAGGCAGCAATAGACCCTTGGAGACAAGTCGGCTGGAGGACGATGTATTGGATCGCGACGCAATTTGAGTCTTCTATCGTCATTAGGAGGCGCTGAACGTTACAATTCACTATCATTTTTGCGTCGGATTCGAAAATCTAGACTCACAGGAGAAGGATCATGTGGTGCCAGAGGCAGCGATATCCCCATGGAGACAAGTAGGCTGGAGGCCGATGTATTGAATCTCGACGCAATTTGAGTGTTCCATCGGCATTAGGAGGCCCTGAACGTTATAATTAACTATCATTTTTGCGTCGGATTCGATAATCTAAACTCACAGGAGAACGACCATAAGGTGCCCGAGGCAGCAATAGACCCTTGGAGACAAGTCGGCTGGAGGACGATGTATTGAATCTCGATGCAATTTGAGAGTTCCATCGGCATTAGGAGGCCCTGAACGTTACAATTAACTATCATTTTTGCCTCGGATTCGAAAATCTAGAATTACAAGAGAACGACCATAAAGTGCCCGAGGCAGCATTAGATCCTTGGAGACAAGTCGGCTGGAGGACGATGTATTGTATCTCGACGCAATTTGAGTGTTCCATCGTCATTAAAAGGCCCTGAACGTTACAATTAACTATCATTTTTGCGTCTGATTCGAAAATCTAGACTCACAGGAGAACGACCATAAGGTGCCCGAGGCAGCAATAGACCCTTGGAGACAAGTCGGCTGGAGGACGATGTATTGGATCGCGACGCAATTTGAGTCTTCTATCGTCATTAGGAGGCGCTGAACGTTACAATTCACTATCATTTTTGCGTCGGATTCGAAAATCTATACTCACAGGAGAAGGACCATGTGGTGCCCGAGGCAGCGATATCCCCTTGGAGACAAGTAGGCTGGAGGCCGATGTATTGAATCTCGACGCAATTTGAGTGTTCCATCGTCATTAGAAGGCCCTGAACGTTACAATTAACTATCATTTTTGCGTCGGATTCGAAAATCTAGACTCACAGGACAACGACCATAAGGTGCCCGAGGCAGCAATAGACCCTTGGAGATAAGTCGGCTGGAGGCCGATGTATTGAATCTCGACATAATTTGAGTGTTCCATCGGCATTAGGAGGCCCTGAACGTTACAATTAACTATCATTTTTGCGTCGGATTCGATAATCTAAACTCACAGGAGAACGACCATAAGGTGCCCGAGGCAGCAATAGACCCTTGGAGACAAGTCGGCTGGAGGCCGATGTATTGAATCTCGACGCAATTTGAGTGTTCCATCGGCATTAGAAGGCCCTGAACGTTACAATTAACTATCATTTTTGCGTCGGATTCGATAATCTAGACTCACAGGAGAACGACCATAAGGTGCCCGAGGCAGCAATAGACCCTTGGAGACAAGTCAGCTGGAGGACGATGTATTGGATCGCGACGCAATTTGAGGCCTCCATCGTCATTAGGAGGCGCTGAACGTTACAATTCACTATCATTTTTGCGTCGGATTCGAAAATCTAGACTCACAGGAGAAGGATCATATTGTGCCCGAGACAGCAATATCCCCTTGGAGACAAGTCGGCTGGAGGACGATGTATTGGATCGCGACGCAATTGGAGTCTTCTATCGTCATTAGGAGGCCCTGAACGTTACAATTAACTATCATTTTTGCGTCAGGTTCGAAAATCTAGACTCACAGGAGAACGACCATAAGGTGCCCGAGGCAGCAAAAGACCCTTGGAGACAAGTCGGCTGGAGGCCGATGTATTGAATCTCGACGCAATTTGAGTGTTCCATCGGCATTAGAAGGCCCTGAACGTTACAATTAACTATCATTTTTGCGTCGGATTCGAAAATCTAGACTCACAGGAGAACGACCATAAGGTGCCCGAGGCAGGAATAGACCCTTGGAGACAAGTCGGCTGGAGGCCGATGTATTGAATCTCGACGCAATTTGAGTGTTCCATCGTCATTAGGAGGCGCTGAACGTTACAATTCACTATCATTTTTGCGTCGGATTCGAAAATCTAGACTCACAGGACAACGACCATAAGTTGCCCGAGACAGCAATATCCCCTTGGAGACAAGTCGGCTGGAGGCCGATGTATTGAATCTCGACGCAATTTGAGTGTTCCATCGTCATTACAAGGCCCTGAACGTTACAATTAACTATCATTTTTGCGTCGGATTCGAAAATCTAGAATTACAAGAGAACGACCATAAAGTGCCCGAGGCAGCATTAGATCCTTGGAGACAAGTCGGCTGGAGGACGATGTATTGTATCTCGACGCAATTTGAGTGTTCCATCGTCATTACAAGGCCCTGAACGTTACAATTAACTATCATTTTTGCGTCGGATTCGAAAATCTAGACTCACAGGACAACGACCATAAGGTGCCCGAGGCAGCAATAGACCCTTGGAGACAAGTCGGCTGGAGGCCGATGTATTGAATCTCGACGCAATTTGAGTGTTCCATCGGCATTAGGAGGCCCTTAACGTTATAATTAACGATCATTTTTGCGTCAGATTCGATAATCTAAACTCACAGGAGAACGACCATAAGGTGCCCGAGGCAGCAATAGACCCTTGGAGACAAGTCGGCTGGAGGACGATGTATTGGATCGCGACGCAATTTGAGTCTTCTATCGTCATTAGGAGGCGCTGAACGTTACAATTCACTATCATTTTTGCGTCGGATTCGAAAATCTAGACTCACAGGAGAAGGATCATATTGTGCCCGAGTCAGCAATATCCCCTTGGAGACAAGTCGGCTGGAGGACGATGTATTGAATCTCGACGCAATTTGAGTGTCCCATCGTCATTAGAAGGCCCTGAACGTTACAATTAACTATCATTTTTGCGTCGGATTCGATAATCTAGACTCACAGGAGAACGACCATAAGGTGCCCGAGGCAGCAATAGACCCTTGGAGACAAGCCGGCTGGAGGACGATGTATTGGATCGCGACGCAATTTGAGTCTTCTATCGTCATTAGGAGGCGCTGAACGTTACAATTCACTATCATTTTTGCGTCGGATTCGAAAATCTAGACTCACAGGAGAAGGATCATATTGTGCCCGAGACAGCAATATCCCCTTGGAGACAAGTCGGCTGGAGGACGATGTATTGAATCTGGACGCAATTTGAGTGTTCCATCGGCATTAGGAGGCCCTGAACGTTATAATTAACTATCATTTTTGCGTCGGATTCGATAATCTAGACTCACAGGAGAACGACCATAAGGTGCCCGAGGCAGCAATAGACCCTTGGAGACAAGTCGGCTGGAGGACGATGTATTGGATCGCGACGCAATTTGAGTCTTCTATCGTCATTAGGAGGCGCTGAACGTTACAATTCACTATCATTTTTGCGTCGGATTCGAAAATCTAGACTCACAGGAGAAGGATCATATTGTGCCCGAGACAGCAATATCCCCTTGGAGACAAGTCGGCTGGAGGACGATGTATTGAATCTCGACGCAATTTGAGTGTCCCATCGTCATTAGGAGGCGCTGAACGTTACAATTCACTATCATTTTTGCGTCGGATTCGAAAATCTAGACTCACAGGAGAAGGACCATGTGGTGCCCGAGGCAGCGATATCCCCTTGGAGACAAGTAGGCTGGAGGCCGATGTATTGAATCTCGACGCAATTTGAGTGTTCCATCGTCATTAGAAAGCCCTGAACGTTACAATTAACTATCATTTTTGCGTCGGATTCGAAAATCTAGACTCACAGGAGAACGACCATAAGGTGCCCGAGGCAGCAATAGACCCTTGGAGACAAGTCGGCTGGAGGACGATGTATTGAATCTCGACGCAATTTGAGGGTTCCATCGTCATTAGGAGGCCCTGAACGTTACAATTAACTATCATTTTTGCGTCGGGTTCGAAAATCTAGACTCACAGGAGAACGACCATAAGGTGCCCGAGGCAGCAATAGACCCTTGGAGACAAGTCGGCTGGAGGCCGATGTATTGAATCTCGACGCAATTTGAGTGTTCCATCGTCATTACAAGGCCCTGAACGTTACAATTAACTATCATTTTTGCGTCGGATTCGAAAATCTAGACTCACAGGAGAACGACCATAAAGTGCCCGAGGCAGCAATAGACCCTTGGAGACAAGTCGGCTGGAGGACGATGTCGCGACGCAATTTGAGTCTTCTATCGTCATTAGGAGGCGCTGAACGTTACAATTCACTATCATTTTTGCGTCGGATTCGAAAATCTAGACTCACAGGAGAAGGATCATATTGTGCCCGAGACAGCAATATCCCCCTGGAGGCAAGTCGGCTGGAGGACGATGTATTGAATCTCGACGCAATTTGAGTGTCCCATCGTCATTAGAAGGCCCTGAACGTTACAATTAACTATCATTTTTGCGTCGGATTCGATAATCTAAACTCACAGGAGAACGACCATAAGGTGCCCGAGGCAGCAATAGACCCTTGGAGACAAGTCGGCTGGAGGACGATGTATTGGATCGCGACGCAATTTGAGTCTTCTATCGTCATTAGGAGGCGCTGAACGTTACAATTCACTATCATTTTTGCGTCGGATTCGAAAATCTAGACTCACAGGAGAAGGACCATGTGGTGCCCGAGGCAGCGATATCCCCTTGGAGGCAAGTAGGCTGGAGGCCGATGTATTGAATCTCGACGCAATTTGAGTGTTCCATCGTCATTAGAAGGCCCTGAACGTTACAATTAACTATCATTTTTGCGTCGGATTCGAAAATCTAGACTCACAGGACAACGACCATAAGGTGCCCGAGGCTTGGAGACAAGTCGGCTGGAGGCCGATGTATTGAATCTCGACGCAATTTGAGTGTTCCATCGGCATTAGGAGGCCCTGAACGTTACAATTAACTATCATTTTTGCGTCGGATTCGATAATCTAAACTCACAGGAGAACGACCATAAGGTGCCCGAGGCAGCAATAGACCCTTGGAGACAAGTCGGCTGGAGGACGATGTATTGGATCGCGACGCAATTTGAGTCTTCTATCGTCATTAGGAGGCGCTGAACGTTACAATTCACTATCATTTTTGCGTCGGATTCGAAAATCTATACTCACAGGAGAAGGACCATGTGGTGCCCGAGGCAGCGATATCCCCTTGGAGACAAGTAGGCTGGAGGCCGATGTATTGAATCTCGGCGCAATTTGAGTGTTCCATCGTCATTAGAAGGCCCTGAACGTTACAATTAACTATCATTTTTGCGTCGAATTCGAAAATCTAAACTCACAGGATAAGGACCATGTGGTGCCCGAGGCAGCGATATCCCCTTGGAGACAAGTCGGCTGGAGGCCGATGTATTGAATCTCGACGCAATTTGAGTGTTCCATCGGTATTAGGAGGCCCTGAACGTTATAATTAACTATCATTTTTGCGTCGGATTCGATAATCTAAACTCACAGGAGAACGACCATAAGGTGCCCGAGGCAGCAATATCCCCTTGGAGACAAGTCGGCTGGAGGACGATGTATTGAATCTCGACGCAATTTGAGTGTCCCATCGTCATTAGAAGGCCCTGAACGTTACAATTAACTATCATTTTTGCGTCGGATTCGATAATCTAAACTCACAGGAGAACGACCATAAGGTGCCCGAGGCAGCAATAGACCCTTGGAGACAAGTCGGCTGGAGGACGATGTATTGGATCGCGACGCAATTTGAGTCTTCTATCGTCATTAGGAGGCCCTGAACGTCACAATTAACTATCATTTTAGCGTCGGGATAGAAAATCTAGACTCACAGGAGAACGACCATAAGGTGCCCGAGGCAGCAATAGACCCTTGGAGACAAGTCGGCTGGAGGCCGATGTATTGAATCTCGACGCAATTTGAGTGTTCCATCGGCATTAGGAGGCCCTGAACGTTATAATTAACTATCATTTTTGCGTCGGAATCGATAATCTAGACTCACAGGAGAACGACCATAAGGTGCCCGAGGCAGCAATAGACCCTTGGAGACAAGTCGGCTGGAGGACGATGTATTGAATCGCGTCGCAATTTGAGTCTTCTATCGTCATTAGGAGGCGCTGAACGTTACAATTCACTATGATTTTTGCGTCGGATTCGAAAATCTAGACTCACAGGAGAAGGATCATATTGTGCCCGAGACAGCAATATCCCCTTGGAGACAAGTCGGCTGGAGGCCGATGTATTGAATCTCGACGCAATTTGAGTGTTCCATCGTCATTAGGAGGCGCTGAACGTTACAATTCACTATCATTTTTGCGTCGGATTCGAAAATCTAGACTCACAGGAGAACGACCATAAGGTGCCCGAGGCAGCAATAGACCCTTGGAGACAAGTCAGCTGGAGGACGATGTATTGGATCGCGACGCAATTTGAGGCCTCCATCGTCATTAGGAGGCGCTGAACGTTACAATTCACTATCATTTTTGCGTCGGATTCGAAAATCTAGACTCACAGGAGAAGGATCATATTGTGCCCGAGACAGCAATATCCCCTTGGAGACAAGTCGGCTGGAGGACGATGTATTGGATCGCGACGCAATTGGAGTCTTCTATCGTCATTAGGAGGCCCTGAACGTTACAATTAACTATCATTTTTGCGTCAGGTTCGAAAATCTAGACTCACAGGAGAACGACCATAAGGTGCCCGAGGCAGCAAAAGACCCTTGGAGACAAGTCGGCTGGAGGCCGATGTATTGAATCTCGACGCAATTTGAGTGTTCCATCGGCATTAGAAGGCCCTGAACGTTACAATTAACTATCATTTTTGCGTCGGATTCGAAAATCTAGACTCACAGGAGAACGACCATAAGGTGCCCGAGGCAGGAATAGACCCTTGGAGACAAGTCGGCTGGAGGCCGATGTATTGAATCTCGACGCAATTTGAGTGTTCCATCGTCATTAGGAGGCGCTGAACGTTACAATTCACTATCATTTTTGCGTCGGATTCGAAAATCTAGACTCACAGGACAACGACCATAAGTTGCCCGAGACAGCAATATCCCCTTGGAGACAAGTCGGCTGGAGGCCGATGTATTGAATCTCGACGCAATTTGAGTGTTCCATCGTCATTACAAGGCCCTGAACGTTACAATTAACTATCATTTTTGCGTCGGATTCGAAAATCTAGAATTACAAGAGAACGACCATAAAGTGCCCGAGGCAGCATTAGATCCTTGGAGACAAGTCGGCTGGAGGACGATGTATTGTATCTCGACGCAATTTGAGTGTTCCATCGTCATTACAAGGCCCTGAACGTTACAATTAACTATCATTTTTGCGTCGGATTCGAAAATCTAGACTCACAGGACAACGACCATAAGGTGCCCGAGGCAGCAATAGACCCTTGGAGACAAGTCGGCTGGAGGCCGATGTATTGAATCTCGACGCAATTTGAGTGTTCCATCGGCATTAGGAGGCCCTTAACGTTATAATTAACGATCATTTTTGCGTCAGATTCGATAATCTAAACTCACAGGAGAACGACCATAAGGTGCCCGAGGCAGCAATAGACCCTTGGAGACAAGTCGGCTGGAGGACGATGTATTGGATCGCGACGCAATTTGAGTCTTCTATCGTCATTAGGAGGCGCTGAACGTTACAATTCACTATCATTTTTGCGTCGGATTCGAAAATCTAGACTCACAGGAGAAGGATCATATTGTGCCCGAGTCAGCAATATCCCCTTGGAGACAAGTCGGCTGGAGGACGATGTATTGAATCTCGACGCAATTTGAGTGTCCCATCGTCATTAGAAGGCCCTGAACGTTACAATTAACTATCATTTTTGCGTCGGATTCGATAATCTAGACTCACAGGAGAACGACCATAAGGTGCCCGAGGCAGCAATAGACCCTTGGAGACAAGCCGGCTGGAGGACGATGTATTGGATCGCGACGCAATTTGAGTCTTCTATCGTCATTAGGAGGCGCTGAACGTTACAATTCACTATCATTTTTGCGTCGGATTCGAAAATCTAGACTCACAGGAGAAGGATCATATTGTGCCCGAGACAGCAATATCCCCTTGGAGACAAGTCGGCTGGAGGACGATGTATTGAATCTGGACGCAATTTGAGTGTTCCATCGGCATTAGGAGGCCCTGAACGTTATAATTAACTATCATTTTTGCGTCGGATTCGATAATCTAGACTCACAGGAGAACGACCATAAGGTGCCCGAGGCAGCAATAGACCCTTGGAGACAAGTCGGCTGGAGGACGATGTATTGGATCGCGACGCAATTTGAGTCTTCTATCGTCATTAGGAGGCGCTGAACGTTACAATTCACTATCATTTTTGCGTCGGATTCGAAAATCTAGACTCACAGGAGAAGGATCATATTGTGCCCGAGACAGCAATATCCCCTTGGAGACAAGTCGGCTGGAGGACGATGTATTGAATCTCGACGCAATTTGAGTGTCCCATCGTCATTAGGAGGCGCTGAACGTTACAATTCACTATCATTTTTGCGTCGGATTCGAAAATCTAGACTCACAGGAGAAGGACCATGTGGTGCCCGAGGCAGCGATATCCCCTTGGAGACAAGTAGGCTGGAGGCCGATGTATTGAATCTCGACGCAATTTGAGTGTTCCATCGTCATTAGAAAGCCCTGAACGTTACAATTAACTATCATTTTTGCGTCGGATTCGAAAATCTAGACTCACAGGAGAACGACCATAAGGTGCCCGAGGCAGCAATAGACCCTTGGAGACAAGTCGGCTGGAGGACGATGTATTGAATCTCGACGCAATTTGAGGGTTCCATCGTCATTAGGAGGCCCTGAACGTTACAATTAACTATCATTTTTGCGTCGGGTTCGAAAATCTAGACTCACAGGAGAACGACCATAAGGTGCCCGAGGCAGCAATAGACCCTTGGAGACAAGTCGGCTGGAGGCCGATGTATTGAATCTCGACGCAATTTGAGTGTTCCATCGTCATTACAAGGCCCTGAACGTTACAATTAACTATCATTTTTGCGTCGGATTCGAAAATCTAGACTCACAGGAGAACGACCATAAAGTGCCCGAGGCAGCAATAGACCCTTGGAGACAAGTCGGCTGGAGGACGATGTCGCGACGCAATTTGAGTCTTCTATCGTCATTAGGAGGCGCTGAACGTTACAATTCACTATCATTTTTGCGTCGGATTCGAAAATCTAGACTCACAGGAGAAGGATCATATTGTGCCCGAGACAGCAATATCCCCCTGGAGGCAAGTCGGCTGGAGGACGATGTATTGAATCTCGACGCAATTTGAGTGTCCCATCGTCATTAGAAGGCCCTGAACGTTACAATTAACTATCATTTTTGCGTCGGATTCGATAATCTAAACTCACAGGAGAACGACCATAAGGTGCCCGAGGCAGCAATAGACCCTTGGAGACAAGTCGGCTGGAGGACGATGTATTGGATCGCGACGCAATTTGAGTCTTCTATCGTCATTAGGAGGCGCTGAACGTTACAATTCACTATCATTTTTGCGTCGGATTCGAAAATCTAGACTCACAGGAGAAGGACCATGTGGTGCCCGAGGCAGCGATATCCCCTTGGAGGCAAGTAGGCTGGAGGCCGATGTATTGAATCTCGACGCAATTTGAGTGTTCCATCGTCATTAGAAGGCCCTGAACGTTACAATTAACTATCATTTTTGCGTCGGATTCGAAAATCTAGACTCACAGGACAACGACCATAAGGTGCCCGAGGCTTGGAGACAAGTCGGCTGGAGGCCGATGTATTGAATCTCGACGCAATTTGAGTGTTCCATCGGCATTAGGAGGCCCTGAACGTTACAATTAACTATCATTTTTGCGTCGGATTCGATAATCTAAACTCACAGGAGAACGACCATAAGGTGCCCGAGGCAGCAATAGACCCTTGGAGACAAGTCGGCTGGAGGACGATGTATTGGATCGCGACGCAATTTGAGTCTTCTATCGTCATTAGGAGGCGCTGAACGTTACAATTCACTATCATTTTTGCGTCGGATTCGAAAATCTATACTCACAGGAGAAGGACCATGTGGTGCCCGAGGCAGCGATATCCCCTTGGAGACAAGTAGGCTGGAGGCCGATGTATTGAATCTCGGCGCAATTTGAGTGTTCCATCGTCATTAGAAGGCCCTGAACGTTACAATTAACTATCATTTTTGCGTCGAATTCGAAAATCTAAACTCACAGGATAAGGACCATGTGGTGCCCGAGGCAGCGATATCCCCTTGGAGACAAGTCGGCTGGAGGCCGATGTATTGAATCTCGACGCAATTTGAGTGTTCCATCGGTATTAGGAGGCCCTGAACGTTATAATTAACTATCATTTTTGCGTCGGATTCGATAATCTAAACTCACAGGAGAACGACCATAAGGTGCCCGAGGCAGCAATATCCCCTTGGAGACAAGTCGGCTGGAGGACGATGTATTGAATCTCGACGCAATTTGAGTGTCCCATCGTCATTAGAAGGCCCTGAACGTTACAATTAACTATCATTTTTGCGTCGGATTCGATAATCTAAACTCACAGGAGAACGACCATAAGGTGCCCGAGGCAGCAATAGACCCTTGGAGACAAGTCGGCTGGAGGACGATGTATTGGATCGCGACGCAATTTGAGTCTTCTATCGTCATTAGGAGGCCCTGAACGTCACAATTAACTATCATTTTAGCGTCGGGATAGAAAATCTAGACTCACAGGAGAACGACCATAAGGTGCCCGAGGCAGCAATAGACCCTTGGAGACAAGTCGGCTGGAGGCCGATGTATTGAATCTCGACGCAATTTGAGTGTTCCATCGGCATTAGGAGGCCCTGAACGTTATAATTAACTATCATTTTTGCGTCGGAATCGATAATCTAGACTCACAGGAGAACGACCATAAGGTGCCCGAGGCAGCAATAGACCCTTGGAGACAAGTCGGCTGGAGGACGATGTATTGAATCGCGTCGCAATTTGAGTCTTCTATCGTCATTAGGAGGCGCTGAACGTTACAATTCACTATGATTTTTGCGTCGGATTCGAAAATCTAGACTCACAGGAGAAGGATCATATTGTGCCCGAGACAGCAATATCCCCTTGGAGACAAGTCGGCTGGAGGCCGATGTATTGAATCTCGACGCAATTTGAGTGTTCCATCGTCATTAGGAGGCGCTGAACGTTACAATTCACTATCATTTTTGCGTCGGATTCGAAAATCTAGACTCACAGGACAACGACCATAAGGTGCCCGAGACAGCAATATCCCCTTGGAGACAAGTCGGCTGGAGGACGATGTATTGAATCTCGACGCAATTTGAGTGTTCCATCGTCATTACAAGGCCCTGAACGTTATAATTAACTATCATTTTTGCGTCGGATTCGAAAATCTAGACTCACAGAAGAACGACCATAAGGTGCCCGAGGCAGCAATAGAACCTTGGAGACAAGTCGGCTGGAGGACGATGTATTGGATCGCGACGCATTTTGAGTCTTTTATCGTCATTAGGAGGCGTTGAACGTTACAATTCACTATCATTTTTGCGTCGGATTCGATACTCTAAACTCACAGGAGAACGACCATAAGGTGCCCGAGGCAGCAATAGACCCTTGGAGACAAGTAGGCTGGAGGCCGATGTATTGAATCTCGACGCAATTTGAGTGTTCCATCGTCATTAGAAGGCCCTGAACGTTACAGTTAACTATCATTTTTGCGTCGGATTCGATAATCTAAACTCACAGGAGAACGACCATAAGGTGCCCGAGGCAGCAATAGACCCTTGGAGACCAGTCGGCTGGAGGACGATGTATTGGATCGCGACGCAATTTGAGTCTTCTATCGTCATTAGGAGGCGCTGAACGTTACAATTCACTATCATTTTTGCGTCGGATTCGAAAATCTATACTCACAGGAGAAGGACCATGTGGTGCCCGAGGCAGCGATATCCCCTTGGAGACAAGTAGGCTGGAGGCCGATGTATTGAATCTCGACGCAATTTGAGTGTTCCATCGTCATTAGAAGGCCCTGAACGTTACAATTAACTATCATTTTTGCGTCGGATTCGAAAATCTAAACTCACAGGAGAAGGACCATGTGGTGCCCGAGGCAGCGATATCCCCTTGGAGACAAGTCGGCTGGAGGCCGATGTATTGAATCTCGACGCAATTTGAGTGTTCCATCGGCATTAGGAGGCCCTGAACGTTATAATTAACTATCATTTTTGCGTCGGATTCGATAATCTAAACTCACAGGAGAACGACCATAAGGTGCCCGAGGCAGCAATAGACCCTTGGAGACAAGTCGGCTGGAGGCCGATGTATTGAATCTCGACGCAATTTGAGTCTTCCATCGTCATTAGGAGGCGCTGAACGTTACAATTCACTATCATTTTTGCGTCGGATTCGAAAATCTAGACTCACAGGAGAAGGACCATGTGGTGCCCGAGGCAGCAATATCCCCTTGGAGACAAGTCGGCTGGAGGACGATGTATTGAATCTCGACGCAATTTGAGTGTTCCATCGTCATTAGAAGGCCCTGAACGTTACAATTAACTATCATTTTTGCGTCGGATTCGAAAATCTAGACTCACAGGAGAACGACCATATGGTGCCCGAGGCAGCAATAGACCCTTGGAGACAAGTCGGCTGGAGGCCGATGTATTGAATCTCGACGCAATTTGAGTGTTCCATCGTCATTACAAGGCCATGAACGTTACAATTAACTATCATTTTTGCGTCGGATTCGAAAATCTAGACTCACAGGAGAACGACCATAAGGTGCCCGAGGCAGCAATAGACCCTTGGAGACAAGTCGGCTGGAGGACGATGTATTGAATCTCGACGCAATTTGAGTGTTCCATCGGCATTAGGAGGCCCTGAACGTTATAATTAACTATCATTTTTGCGTCGGATTCGAAAATCTAGACTCACAGGAGAACGACCATAAGGTGCCCGAGGCAGCAATAGACCCTTGGAGACAAGTCGGCTGGAGGCCGATGTATTGAATCTCGACGCAATTTGAGTGTTCCATCGGCATTAGGAGGCCCTGAACGTTACAATTAACTATCATTTTAGCGTCGGGTTCGAAAATCTAGACTCACAGGAGAACGACCATAAGGTGCCCGAGGCAGCAATAGACCCTTGGAGACAAGTCGGCTGGAGGCCGATGTATTGAATCTCGACGCAATTTGAGTGTTCCATCGTCATTACAAGGCCCTGAACGTTCCAATTAACTATCATTTTTGCGTCGGATTCGAAAATCTAGACTCACAGGAGAACGACCATAAGGTGCCCGAGGCAGCAATAGACCCTTGGAGACAAGTCGGCTGGAGGACGATGTATTGGATCGCGACGCAATTTGAGTCTTCTATCGTCATTAGGAGGCGCTGAACGTTACAATTCACTATCATTTTTGCGTCGGATTCGAAAATCTAGACTCACAGGAGAAGGATCATATTGTGCCGGAGACAGCAATATCCCCTTGGAGACAAGTCGGCTGGAGGACGATGTATTGAATCTCGACGCAATTTGAGTGTCCCATCGTCATTAGAAGGCCCTGAACGTTACAATTAACTATCATTTTTGCGTCGGATTCGAAAATCTAGACTCACAGGACAACGACCATAAATAAGGTGCCCGAGGCAGCAATAGAGCCTTGGAGACAAGTCGGCTGGAGGACGATGTATTGGATCGCGACGCAATTTGAGTCTTCTATCGTCATTAGGAGGCGCTGAACGTTACAATTCACTATCATTTTTGCGTCGGATTCGAAAATCTAGACTCACAGGAGAAGGACCATGTGGTGCCCGAGGCAGCGATATCCCCTTGGAGACAAGTAGGCTGGAGGCCGATGTATTGAATCTCGACGCAATTTGACTGTTCCATCGTCATTAGAAGGCCCTGAACGTTACAATTAACTATCATTTTTGCGTCGGATTCGAAAATCTAGACTCACAGGACAACGACCATAAGGTGCCCGAGGCAGCAATAGACCCTTGGAGACAAGTCGGCTGGAGGCCGATGTATTGAATCTCGACGCAATTTGAGTGTTCCATCGGCATTAGGAGGCCCTGAACGTTACAATTAACTATCATTTTTGCGTCGGATTCGATAATTTAAACTCACAGGAGAACGACCATAAGGTGCCCGAGGCAGCAATAGACCCTTGGAGACAAGTCGGCTGGAGGCCGATGTATTGAATCTCGACGCAATTTGAGTGTTCCATCGTCATTACAAGGCCCTGAACGTTACAAATAACTATCATTTTTGCGTCGGATTCGATAATCTAAACTCACAGGAGAACGACCATAAGGTGCCCGAGGCAGCAATAGACCCTTGGAGACAAGTCGGCTGGAGGACGATGTATTGAATCTCGACGCAATTTGAGTGTCCCATCGTCATTAGAAGGCCCTGAACGTTACAATTAACTATCATTTTTGCGTCGGATTCGATAATCTAAACTCACAGGAGAACGACCATAAGGTGCCCGAGGCAGCAATAGACCCTTGGAGACAAGTCGGCTGGAGGCCGATGTATTGAATCTCGACGCAATTTGAGTGTTCCATCGTCATTAGAAGGCCCTGAACGTTACAATTAACTATCATTTTTGCGTCGGATTCGAAAATCTAGACTCACAGGACAACGACCATAAGGTGCCCGAGGCAGCAATAGACCCTTGGAGACAAGTCGGCTGGAGGCCGATGTATTGAATCTCGACATAATTTGAGTGTTCCATCGGCATTAGGAGGCCCTGAACGTTACAATTAACTATCATTTTTGCGTCGGATTCGATAATCTAAACTCACAGGAGAACGACCATAAGGTGCCCGAGGCAGCAATAGACCCTTGGAGACAAGTCGGCTGGAGGCCGATGTATTGAATCTCGACGCAATTTGAGTGTTCCATCGGCATTAGAAGGCCCTGAACGTTACAATTAACTATCATTTTTGCGTCGGATTCGAAAATCTAGACTCACAGGACAACGACCATAAGGTGCCCGAGGCAGCAATAGACCCTTGGAGACAAGTCGGCTGGAGGACGATGTATTGGATCGCGACGCAATTTGAGTCTTCTATCGTCATTAGGAGGCGCTGAACGTTACAATTCACTATCATTTTTGCGTCGGATTCGATAATCTAAACTCACAGGAGAACGACCATAAGGTGCCCGAGGCAGCAATAGACCCTTGGAGACAAGTCGGCTGGAGGACGATGTATTGAATCTCGACGCAATTTGAGAGTTCCATCGGCATTAGGAGGCCCTGAACGTTATAATTAACTATCATTTTTGCGTCGGATTCGAAAATCTAGACTCACAGGAGAACGACCATAAGGTGCCCGAGGCAGCAATAGCCCTTGGAGACAAGTCGGCTGGAGGACGATGTATTGGATCGCGACGGAATTTGAGTCTTCTATCGTCATTAGGAGGCGCTGAACGTTACAATTCACTATCATTTTTGCGTCGGATTCGAAAATCTAGACTCACAGGAGAAGGACCATGTGGTGCCCGAGGCAGCGATATCCCCTTGGAGACAAGTAGGCTGGAGGCCGATGTATTGAATCTCGACGCAATTTGAGTGTTCCATCGTCATTAGAAGGCCCTGAACGTTACAATTAACTATCATTTTTGCGTCGGATTCGTAAATCTAGACTCACAGGACAACGACCATAAGGTGCCCGAGGCAGCAATAGACCCTTGGAGACAAGTCGGCTGGAGGCCGATGAATTGAATCTCGACGCAATTTGAGTGTTCCATCGGCATTAGGAGGCCCTGAACGTTATAATTAACTATCATTTTTGCGTCGGATTCGATAATCTAAACTCACAGGAGAACGACCATAAGGTGCCCGAGGCAGCAATAGACCCTTGGAGACAAGTCGGCTGGAGGCCGATGTATTGAATCTCGACGCAATTTGAGTGATCCATCGTCATTACAAGGCCCTGAACGTTACAATTAACTATCATTTTTGCGTCGGATTCGAAAATCTAGACTCACAGGAGAACGACCATAAGGTGCCCGAGGCAGCAATAGACCCTTGGAGACAAGTCGGCTGGAGGACGATGTATTGGATCGCGACGCAATTTGAGTCTTCTATCGTCATTAGGAGGCGCTGAACGTTACAATTCACTATCATTTTTGCGTCGGATTCGAAAATCTAGACTCACAGGAGAAAGATCATATTGTGCCCGAGGGCAGCATTATCCCCTTGGAGACAAGTCGGCTGGAGGACGATGTATTGAATCTCGACGCAATTTGAGAGTTCCATCGTCATTAGGCAGCCCTGAACGTTACAATTAACTATCATTTATGCGTCGGATTCGAAAATCTAGACTTACAAGAGAACGACCATAAAGTGCCCGAGGCAGCATCAGATCCTTGGAGACAAGTCGGCTGGAGGACGATGTATTGGATCGCGACCCAATTTGAGTGTTCCATCGTCATTAGGAGGCCCTGAATGTTACAATTAACTATCATTTTTGTGTCGGATTCGAAAATCTAGACTCACAGGAGAACGATCATAAGGTGCCCGAGGCAGCAATAGACCCTTGGAGACAAGTCGGCTGGAGGACGATGTATTGGATCGCGACGCAATTTGGGTCTTCTATCGTCATTAGGAGGCGCTGAACGTTACAATTCACTATCATTTTTGCGTCGGATTCGAAAATCTAGACTCACAGGAGAAGGACCATGTGGTGCCCGAGGGCAGCGATATCCACTTGGAGACAAGTAGGCTGGAGGCCGATGTATTGGAATCTCGACGCAATTTGAGTGTCCCATCGTCATTAGAAGGCCCTGAACGTTACAATTAACTATCATTTTTGCGTCGGATTCGAAAATCTAGACTCACAGGACAACAACCATAAAGTGCCCGAGGCAGCATTAGATCCTCGGAGACAAGTCGGCTGGAGGACGATGTATTGTATCTCGACGCAATTTGAGTGTTCCATCGTCATTAGAAGGCCCTGAACGTTACAATTAACTATCATTTTTGCGTCGGATTCGAAAATCTAGACTCACAAGAGAACGACCATAAGGTGCCCGAGGGCAGCAATAGACCCTTGGAGACAAGTCGGCTGGAGGACGATGTATTGAATCTCGACGCAATTTGAGTGTTCCATCGTCATTACAAGGCCCTGAACGTTACAATTAACTATCATTTTTGCGTCGGATTCGAAAATCTAGACTCACAGGGAGAACGACCATAAGGTGCCCGAGGCAGCAATAGACCCTTGGAGACAAGTCGGCTGGAGGACGATGTATTGGATCGCGACGCAATTTGAGTCTTCTATCGTCATTAGAGGCGCTGAACGTAACAATTCACTATCATTTTTGCGTCGGATTCGAAAATCTAGACTCACAGGAGAAGGATCATATTGTGCCCGAGACAGCAATATCCCCTTGGAGACAAGTCGGCTGGAGGCCGATGTATTGAATCTCGACGCAATTTGAGTGTCCCATCGTCATTAGAAGGCCCTGAACGTTACAATTAATTATCATTTTTGCGTCGGATTCGATAATCTAGACTCACAGGAGAACGACCATAAGGTGCCCGAGCAGCAATAGACCCTTGGAGACAAGTCGGCTGGAGGATGATGTATTGGATCGCGACGCAATTTGAGTCTTCTATCGTCATTAGGAGGCCCTGAACGTTACAATTAACTATCATTTTAGCGTCGGGTTCGAAATTCTAGACTCACAGGAGAACGACCATAAGGTGCCCGAGGCAGCAATAGACCCTTGGAGACAAGTCGGCTGGAGGACGATGTATTGGATCGCGACGCAATTTGAGTGTCCCATCGTCATTAGAAGGCCCTGAACGTTACAATTCACTATCATTTTTGCGTCGGATTCGAAAATCTAGACTCACAGGAGAAGGATCATATTGTGCCCGAGACAGCAATATCCCCTTGGAGGACAAGTCGGCTGGAGGGACGATGTATTGAATCTCGACGCAATTTGAGTGTCCCATCGTCATTAGAAGGCCATGAACGTTACAATTAACTATCATTTTTGCGTCGGATTCGATAATCTAAACTCACAGGAGAACGACCATAAGGTGCCCGAGGCAGCAATAGACCCTTGGAGACAAGTCGGCTGGAGGACGATGTATTGGATCGCGACGCAATTTGAGTCTTCTATCGTCATTAGGAGGCCCTGAACGTTACAATTAACTATCATTTTAGCGTCGGGTTCGAAAATCTAGACTCACAGGAGAACGACCATAAGGTGCCCGAGGCAGCAATAGACCCTTGGAGACAAGTCGGCTGGAGGCCGATGTATTGAATCTCGACGCAATTTGAGTGTTCCATGGGCATTAGGAGGCCCTGAACGTTATAATTATCATTTTTGCGTCGGATTCGATAATCTAAACTCACAGGAGAACGACCATAAGGTGCCCGAGGCAGCAATAGACCCTTGGAGACAAGTCGGCTGGAGGCCGATGTATTGAATCTCGACGCAATTTGAGTGTTCCATCGGCATTAGGAGGCCCTGAACGTTATAATTAACTATCATTTTTGCGTCGGATTCGATAATCTAAACTCACAGGAGAACGACCATAAGGTGCCCGAGGCAGCAATAGACCCTTGGAGACAAGTCGGCTGGAGGCCGATGTATAGAATCTCGACGCAATTTGAGTGTTCCATCGTCATTACAAGGCCCTGAACGTTACAATTAACTATCATTTTTGCGTCGGATTCGAAAATCTAGACTCACCGGAGAACGACCATAAGGTGCCCGAGGCAGCAATAGACCCTTGGAGACAAGTCGGCTGGAGGACGATGTATTGGATCGCGACGCAATTTGAGTCTTCTATCGTCATTAGGAGGCGCTGAACGTTACAATTCACTATCATTTTTGCGTCGGATTCGATAATCTAAACTCACAGGAGAACGACCATAAGGTGCCCGAGGCAGCAATAGACCCTTGGAGACAAGTCGGCTGGAGGACGATGTATTGAATCTCGACGCAATTTGAGAGTTCCATCGGCATTAGGAGGCCCTGAACGTTATAATTAACTATCATTTTTGCGTCGGATTCGAAAATCTAGACTCACAGGAGAACGACCATAAGGTGCCCGAGGCAGCAGTAGCCCTTGGAGACAAGTCGGCTGGAGGACGATATATTGGATCGCGACGGAATTTGAGTCTTCTATCGTCATTAGGAGGCGCTGAACGTTACAATTCACTATCATTTTTGCGTCGGATTCGAAAATCTAGACTCACAGGAGAAGGACCATGTGGTGCCCGAGGCAGCGATCTCCCCTTGGAGACAAGTAGGCTGGAGGCCGATGTATTGAATCTCGACGCAATTTGAGTGTTCCATCGTCATTACAAGGCCCTGAACGTTACAATTAACTATCATTTTTGCGTCGGATTCGTAAATCTAGACTCACAGGACAACGACCATAAGGTGCCCGAGGCAGCAATAGACCCTTGGAGACAAGTCGGCTGGAGGCCGATGAATTGAATCTCGACGCAATTTGAGTGATCCATCGTCATTACAAGGCCCTGAACGTTACAATTAACTATCATTTTTGCGTCGGATTCGAAAATCTAGACTCACAGGAGAACGACCATAAGGTGCCCGAGGCAGCAATAGACCCTTGGAGACAAGTCGGCTGGAGGACGATGTATTGGATCGCGACGCAATTTGAGTCTTCTATCGTCATTAGGAGGCGCTGAACGTTACAATTCACTATCATTTTTGCGTCGGATTCGAAAATCTAGACTCACAGGAGAAAGATCATATTGTGCCCGCGAGGCAGCATTATCCCCTTGGAGACAAGTCGGCTGGAGGACGATGTATTGAATCTCGACGCAATTTGAGAGTTCCATCGTCATTAGGCAGCCCTGAACGTTACAATTAACTATCATTTATGCGTCGGATTCGAAAATCTAGACTTACAAGAGAACGACCATAAAGTGCCCGAGGCAGCATCAGATCCTTGGAGACAAGTCGGCTGGAGGACGATGTATTGGATCGCGACCCAATTTGAGTGTTCCATCGTCATTAGGAGGCCCTGAATGTTACAATTAACTATCATTTTTGTGTCGGATTCGAAAATCTAGACTCACAGGAGAACGATCTTAAGGTGCCCGAGGCAGCAATAGACCCTTGGAGACAAGTCGGCTGGAGGACGATGTATTGGATCGCGACGCAATTTGGGTCTTCTATCGTCATTAGGAGGCGCTGAACGTTACAATTCACTATCATTTTTGCGTCGGATTCGAAAATCTAGACTCACAGGAGAAGGACCATGTGGTGCCCGAGGCAGCGATATCCACTTGGAGACAAGTAGGCTGGAGGCCGATGTATTGAATCTCGACGCAATTTGAGTGTTCCATCGTCATTAGAAGGCCCTGAACGTTACAATTAACTATCATTTTTGCGTCGGATTCGAAAATCTAGACTCACAGGACAACAACCATAAAGTGCCCGAGGCAGCATTAGATCCTCGGAGACAAGTCGGCTGGAGGACGATGTATTGTATCTCGACGCAATTTGAGTGTTCCATCGTCATTAGAAGGCCCTGAACGTTACAATTAACTATCATTTTTGCGTCGGATTCGAAAATCTAGACTCACAAGAGAACGACCATAAGGTGCCCGAGGCAGCAATAGACCCTTGGAGACAAGTCGGCTGGAGGACGATGTATTGAATCTCGACGCAATTTGAGTGTTCCATCGTCATTACAAGGCCCTGAACGTTACAATTAACTATCATTTTTGCGTCGGATTCGAAAATCTAGACTCACAGGAGAACGACCATAAGGTGCCCGAGGCAGCAATAGACCCTTGGAGACAAGTCGGCTGGAGGACGATGTATTGGATCGCGACGCAATTTGAGTCTTCTATCGTCATTAGAGGCGCTGAACGTAACAATTCACTATCATTTTTGCGTCGGATTCGAAAATCTAGACTCACAGGAGAAGGATCATATTGTGCCCGAGACAGCAATATCCCCTTGGAGACAAGTCGGCTGGAGGACGATGTATTGAATCTCGACGCAATTTGAGTGTCCCATCGTCATTAGAAGGCCCTGAACGTTACAATTAATTATCATTTTTGCGTCGGATTCGATAATCTAGACTCACAGGAGAACGACCATAAGGTGCCCGAGGCAGCAATAGACCCTTGGAGACAAGTCGGCTGGAGGATGATGTATTGGATCGCGACGCAATTTGAGTCTTCTATCGTCATTAGGAGGCCCTGAACGTTACAATTAACTATCATTTTAGCGTCGGGTTCGAAATTCTAGACTCACAGGAGAACGACCATAAGGTGCCCGAGGCAGCAATAGACCCTTGGAGACAAGTCGGCTGGAGGACGATGTATTGGATCGCGACGCAATTTGAGTGTCCCATCGTCATTAGAAGGCCCTGAACGTTACAATTCACTATCATTTTTGCGTCGGATTCGAAAATATAGACTCACAGGAGAAGGATCATATTGTGCCCGAGACAGCAATATCCCCTTGGAGACAAGTCGGCTGGAGGACGATGTATTGAATCTCGACGCAATTTGAGTGTCCCATCGTCATTAGAAGGCCATGAACGTTACAATTAACTATCATTTTTGCGTCGGATTCGATAATCTAAACTCACAGGAGAACGACCATAAGGTGCCCGAGGCAGCAATAGACCCTTGGAGACAAGTCGGCTGGAGGACGATGTATTGGATCGCGACGCAATTTGAGTCTTCTATCGTCATTAGGAGGCCCTGAACGTTACAATTAACTATCATTTTAGCGTCGGGTTCGAAAATCTAGACTCACAGGAGAACGACCATAAGGTGCCCGAGGCAGCAATAGACCCTTGGAGACAAGTCGGCTGGAGGCCGATGTATTGAATCTCGACGCAATTTGAGTGTTCCATCGGCATTAGGAGGCCCTGAACGTTATAATTAACTATCATTTTTGCGTCGGATTCGATAATCTAAACTCACAGGAGAACGACCATAAGGTGCCCGAGGCAGCAATAGACCCTTGGAGACAAGTCGGCTGGAGGCCGATGTATAGAATCTCGACGCAATTTGAGTGTTCCATCGTCATTACAAGGCCCTGAACGTTACAATTAACTATCATTTTTGCGTCGGATTCGAAAATCTAGACTCACAGGAGAACGACCATAAGGTGCCCGAGGCAGCAATAGACCCTTGGAGACAAGTCGGCTGGAGGACGATGTATTGGATCGCGACGCAATTTGAGTCTTCTATCGTCATTAGGAGGCGCTGAACGTTACAATTCACTATCATTTTTGCGTCGGATTCGAAAATCTAGACTCACAGGAGAAGGACCATGTGGTGCCCGAGGCAGCGATATCCCCTTGGAGACAAGTAGGCTGGAGGCCGATGTATTGAATCTCGACGCAATTTGAGTGTTCCATCGCCATTAGAAGGCCCTGAACGTTACAATTAACTATCATTTTTGCGTCGGATTCGAAAATCTAGACTCACAGGACAACGACCATAAGGTGCCCGAGGCAGCAATAGACCCTTGGAGACAAGTCGGCTGGAGGCCGATGTATTGAATCTCGACGCAATTTGAGTGTTCCATCGGCATTAGGAGGCCCTGAACGTTATAATTAACTATCATTTTTGCGTCGGATTCGATAATCTAAACTCACAGGAGAACGACCATAAGGTGCCCGAGGCAGCAATAGACCCTTGGAGACAAGTCGGCTGGAGGCCGGTGTATTGCATTTCGACGCAATTTGAGTGTTCCATCGTCATTACAAGGTCCTGAACGTTACAATTAACTATCATTTTTGCGTCGGATTCGAAAATCTAGACTCACAGGAGAACGACCATAAGGTGCCCGAGGCAGCAATAGACCCTTGGAGACAAGTCGGCTGGAGGACGATGTATTGGATCGCGACGCAATTTGAGTCTTCTATCGTCATTAGGAGGCGCTGAACGTTACAATTCACTATCATTTTTGCGTCGGATTCGAAAATCTAGACTCACAGGAGAAGGATCATATTGTGCCCGAGACAGCAATATCCCCTTGGAGACAAGTCGGCTGGAGGACGATGTATTGAATCTCGACGCAATATGAGTGTCCCATCGTCATTAGAAGGCCCTGAACGTTACAATTAACTATCATTTTTGCGTCGGATTCGATAATCTAAACTCACAGGAGAACGACCATAAGGTGCCCGAGGCAGCAATAGACCCTTGGAGACAAGTCGGCTGGAGGACGATGTATTGAATCTCGACGCAATTTGAGTGTTCCATCGTCATTAGAAGGCCCTGAACGTTACAATTAACTATCATTTTTGCGTCGGATTCGAAAATCTAGACTAACAGGACAACGACCATAAGGTGCCCGAGGCAGCAATAGACCCTTGGAGACAAGTCGGCTGGAGGCCCATGTATTGAATCTCGACGCAATTTGAGTGTTCCATCGGCATTAGGAGGCCCTGAACGTTATAATTAACTATCATTTTTGCGTCGGATTCGATAATCTAAACTCACAGGAGAACGACCATAAGGTGCCCGAGGCAGCAATAGACCCTTGGAGACAAGTCGGCTGGAGGCCGATGTATTGAATCTCGACGCAATTTGAGTGTTCCATCGTCATTACAAGGCCCTGAACGTTACAATTAACTATCATTTTTGCGTCGGATTCGAAAATCAAGACTCACAGGAGAACGACCATAAGGTGCCCGAGGCAGCAATAGACCCTTGGAGACAAGTCGACTGGAGGACGATGTATTGGATCGCGACGCAATTTGAGTCTTCTATCGTCATTAGGAGGCGCTGAACGTAACAATTCACTATCATTTTTGCGTCGGATTCGAAAATCTAGACTCACAGGAGAAGGACCATGTGGTGCCCGAGGCAGCGATATCCCCTTGGAGACAAGTAGGCTGGAGGCCGATGTATTGAATCTCGACGCAATTTGAGTGTTCCATCGTCATTAGAAGGCCCTGAACGTTACAATTAACTATCATTTTTGCGTCGGATTCGAAAATCTAGACTCACAGGACAACGACCATAAGGTGCCCGAGGCAGCAATAGACCCTTGGAGACAAGTCGGCTGGAGGCCGATGTATTGAATCTCGACGCAATTTGAGTGTTCCATCGGCATTAGGAGGCCCTGAACGTTATAATTAACTATCATTTTTGCGTCGGATTCGATAATCTAAACTCACAGGAGAACGACCATAAGGTGCCCGAGGCAGCAATAGACCCTTGGAGACAAGTCGGCTGGAGGCCGATGTATTGAATCTCGACGCAATTTGAGTGTTCCATCGTCATTACAAGGCCCTGAACGTTACAATTAACTATCATTTTTGCGTCGGATTCGAAAATCTAGACTCACAGGAGAACGATCATAAGGTGCCCGAGGCAGCAATAGACCCTTGGAGACAAGTCGGCTGGAGGACGATGTATTGGATCGCGACGCAATTTGGGTCTTCTATCGTCATTAGGAGGCGCTGAACGTTACAATTCACTATCATTTTTGCGTCGGATTCGAAAATCTAGACTCACAGGAGAAGGACCATGTGGTGCCCGAGGCAGCGATATCCACTTGGAGACAAGTAGGCTGGAGGCCGATGTATTGAATCTCGATGCAATTTGAGTGTTCCATCGTCATTAGAAGGCCCTGAACGTTACAATTAACTATCATTTTTGCGTCGGATTCGAAAATCTAGACTCACAGGACAACAACCATAAAGTGCCCGAGGCAGCATTAGATCCTCGGAGACAAGTCGGCTGGAGGACGATGTATTGTATCTCGACGCAATTTGAGTGTTCCATCGTCATTAGAAGGCCCTGAACGTTACAATTAACTATCATTTTTGCGTCGGATTCGAAAATCTAGACTCACAAGAGAACGACCATAAGGTGCCCGAGGCAGCAATAGACCCTTGGAGACAAGTCGGCTGTAGGACGATGTATTGAATCTCGACGCAATTTGAGTGTTCCATCGTCATTACAAGGCCCTGAACGTTACAATTAACTATCATTTTTGCGTCGGATTCGAAAATCTAGACTCACAGGAGAACGACCATAAGGTGCCCGAGGCAGCAATAGACCCTTGGAGACAAGTCGGCTGGAGGACGATGTATTGGATCGCGACGCAATTTGAGTCTTCTATCGTCATTAGAGGCGCTGAACGTAACAATTCACTATCATTTTTGCGTCGGATTCGAAAATCTAGACTCACAGGAGAAGGATCATATTGTGCCCGAGACAGCAATATCCCCTTGGAGACAAGTCGGCTGGAGGGACGATGTATTGAATCTCGACGCAATTTGAGTGTCCCATCGTCATTAGAAGGCCCTGAACGTTACAATTAATTATCATTTTTGCGTCGGATTCGATAATCTAGACTCACAGGAGAACGACCATAAGGTACCCGAGGCAGCAATAGACCCTTGGAGACAAGTCGGCTGGAGGATGATGTATTTAATCGCGACGCAATTTGAGTCTTCTATCGTCATTAGGAGGCCCTGAACGTTACAATTAACTATCATTTTAGCGTCGGGTTCGAAATTCTAGACTCACAGGAGAACGACCATAAGGTGCCCGAGGCAGCAATAGACCCTTGGAGACAAGTCGGCTGGAGGACGATGTATTGGATCGCGACGCAATTTGAGTGTCCCATCGTCATTAGAAGGCCCTGAAACGTTACAATTCACTATCATTTTTGCGTCGGATTCGAAAATATAGACTCACAGGAGAAGGATCATATTGTGCCCGAGACAGCAATATCCCCTTGGAGACAAGTCGGCTGGAGGACGATGTATTGAATCTCGACGCAATTTGAGTGTCCCATCGTCATTAGAAGGCCATGAACGTTACAATTAACTATCATTTTTGCGTCGGATTCGATAATCTAAACTCACAGGAGAACGACCATAAGGTGCCCGAGGCAGCAATAGACCCTTGGAGACAAGTCGGCTGGAGGACGATGTATTGGATCGCGACGCAATTTGAGTCTTCTATCGTCATTAGGAGGCCCTGAACGTTACAATTAACTATCATTTTAGCGTCGGGTTCGAAAATCTAGACTCACAGGAGAACGACCATAAGGTGCCCGAGGCAGCAATAGACCCTTGGAGACAAGTCGGCTGGAGGCCGATGTATTGAATCTCGACGCAATTTGAGTGTTCCATCGGCATTAGGAGGCCCTGAACGTTATAATTACCTATCATTTTTGCGTCGGATTCGATAATCTAAACTCACAGGAGAACGACCATAAGGTGCCCGAGGCAGCAATAGACCCTTGGAGACAAGTCGGCTGGAGGCCGATGTATAGAATCTCGACGCAATTTGAGTGTTCCATCGTCATTACAAGGCCCTGAACGTTACAATTAACTATCATTTTTTGCGTCGGATTCGAAAATCTAGACTCACAGGAGAACGACCATAAGGTGCCCGAGGCAGCAATAGACCCTTGGAGACAAGTCGGCTGGAGGACGATGTATTGGATCGCGACGCAATTTGAGTCTTCTATCGTCATTAGGAGGCGCTGAACGTTACAATTCACTATCATTTTTGCGTCGGATTCGAAAATCTAGACTCACAGGAGAAGGACCATGTGGTGCCCGAGGCAGCGATATCCCCTTGGAGACAAGTAGGCTGGAGGCCGATGTATTGAATCTCGACGCAATTTGAGTGTTCCATCGCCATTAGAAGGCCCTGAACGTTACAATTAACTATCATTTTTGCGTCGGATTCGAAAATCTAGACTCACAGGACAACGACCATAAGGTGCCCGAGGCAGCAATAGACCCTTGGAGACAAGTCGGCTGGAGGCCGATGTATTGAATCTCGACGCAATTTGAGTGTTCCATCGGCATTAGGAGGCCCTGAACGTTATAATTAACTATCATTTTTGCGTCGGATTCGATAATCTAAACTCACAGGAGAACGACCATAAGGTGCCCGAGGCAGCAATAGACCCTTGGAGACAAGTCGGCTGGAGGCCGGTGTATTGCATTTCGACGCAATTTGAGTGTTCCATCGTCATTACAAGGTCCTGAACGTTACAATTAACTATCATTTTTGCGTCGGATTCGAAAATCTAGACTCACAGGAGAACGACCATAAGGTGCCCGAGGCAGCAATAGACCCTTGGAGACAAGTCGGCTGGAGGACGATGTATTGGATCGCGACGCAATTTGAGTCTTCTATCGTCATTAGGAGGCGCTGAACGTTACAATTCACTATCATTTTTGCGTCGGATTCGAAAATCTAGACTCACAGGAGAAGGATCATATTGTGCCCGAGACAGCAATATCCCCTTGGAGACAAGTCGGCTGGAGGACGATGTATTGAATCTCGACGCAATATGAGTGTCCCATCGTCATTAGAAGGCCCTGAACGTTACAATTAACTATCATTTTTGCGTCGGATTCGATAATCTAAACTCACAGGAGAACGACCATAAGGTGCCCGAGGCAGCAATAGACCCTTGGAGACAAGTCGGCTGGAGGACGATGTATTGGATCGCGACGCAATTTGAGTCTTCTATCGTCATTAGAGGCGCTGAACGTAACAATTCACTATCATTTTTGCGTCGGATTCGAAAATCTAGACTCACAGGAGAAGGATCATATTGTGCCCGAGACAGCAATATCCCCTTGGAGACAAGTCGGCTGGAGGACGATGTATTGAATCTCGACGCAATTTGAGTGTCCCATCGTCATTAGAAGGCCCTGAACGTTACAATTAATTATCATTTTTTGCGTCGGATTCGATAATCTAGACTCACAGGAGAACGACCATAAGGTGCCCGAGGCAGCAATAGACCCTTGGAGACAAGTCGGCTGGAGGATGATGTATTGGATCGCGACGCAATTTGAGTCTTCTATCGTCATTAGGAGGCCCTGAACGTTACAATCAACTATCATTTTAGCGTCGGGTTCGAAATTCTAGACTCACAGGAGAACGACCATAAGGTGCCCGAGGCAGCAATAGACCCTTGGAGACAAGTCGGCTGGAGGACGATGTATTGGATCGCGACGCAATTTGAGTGTCCCATCGTCATTAGAAGGCCCTGAACGTTACAATTCACTATCATTTTTGCGTCGGATTCGAAAATATAGACTCACAGGAGAAGGATCATATTGTGCCCGAGACAGCAATATCCCCTTGGAGACAAGTCGGCTGGAGGACGATGTATTGAATCTCGACGCAATTTGAGTGTCCCATCGTCATTAGAAGGCCATGAACGTTACAATTAACTATCATTTTTGCGTCGGATTCGATAATCTAAACTCACAGGAGAACGACCATAAGGTGCCCGAGGCAGCAATAGACCCTTGGAGACAAGTCGGCTGGAGGACGATGTATTGGATCGCGACGCAATTTGAGTCTTCTATCGTCATTAGGAGGCCCTGAACGTTACAATTAACTATCATTTTAGCGTCGGGTTCGAAAATCTAGACTCACAGGAGAACGACCATAAGGTGCCCGAGGCAGCAATAGACCCTTGGAGACAAGTCGGCTGGAGGCCGATGTATTGAATCTCGACGCAATTTGAGTGTTCCATCGGCATTAGGAGGCCCTGAACGTTATAATTAACTATCATTTTTGCGTCGGATTCGATAATCTAAACTCACAGGAGAACGACCATAAGGTGCCCGAGGCAGCAATAGACCCTTGGAGACAAGTCGGCTGGAGGCCGATGTATAGAATCTCGACGCAATTTGAGTGTTCCATCGTCATTACAAGGCCCTGAACGTTACAATTAACTATCATTTTTGCGTCGGATTCGAAAATCTAGACTCACAGGAGAACGACCATAAGGTGCCCGAGGCAGCAATAGACCCTTGGAGACAAGTCGGCTGGAGGACGATGTATTGGATCGCGACGCAATTTGAGTCTTCTATCGTCATTAGGAGCGCTGAACGTTACAATTCACTATCATTTTTGCGTCGGATTCGAAAATCTAGACTCACAGGAGAAGGACCATGTGGTGCCCGAGGCAGCGATATCCCCTTGGAGACAAGTAGGCTGGAGGCCGATGTATTGAATCTCGACGCAATTTGAGTGTTCCATCGCCATTAGAAGGCCTGAACGTTACAATTAACTATCATTTTTGCGTCGGATTCGAAAATCTAGACTCACAGGACAACGACCATAAGGTGCCCGAGGCAGCAATAGACCCTTGGAGACAAGTCGGCTGGAGGCCGATGTATTGAATCTCGACGCAATTTGAGTGTTCCATCGGCATTAGGAGGCCCTGAACGTTATAATTAACTATCATTTTTGCGTCGGATTCGATAATCTAAACTCACAGGAGAACGACCATAAGGTGCCCGAGGCAGCAATAGACCCTTGGAGACAAGTCGGCTGGAGGCCGGTGTATTGCATTTCGACGCAATTTGAGTGTTCCATCGTCATTACAAGGTCCTGAACGTTACAATTAACTATCATTTTTGCGTCGGATTCGAAAATCTAGACTCACAGGAGAACGACCATAAGGTGCCCGAGGCAGCAATAGACCCTTGGAGACAAGTCGGCTGGAGGACGATGTATTGGATCGCGACGCAATTTGAGTCTTCTATCGTCATTAGGAGGCGCTGAACGTTACAATTCACTATCATTTTTGCGTCGGATTCGAAAATCTAGACTCACAGGAGAAGGATCATATTGTGCCCGAGACAGCAATATCCCCTTGGAGACAAGTCGGCTGGAGGACGATGTATTGAATCTCGACGCAATATGAGTGTCCCATCGTCATTAGAAGGCCCTGAACGTTACAATTAACTATCATTTTTGCGTCGGATTCGATAATCTAAACTCACAGGAGAACGACCATAAGGTGCCCGAGGCAGCAATAGACCCTTGGAGACAAGTCGGCTGGAGGACGATGTATTGAATCTCGACGCAATTTGAGTGTTCCATCGTCATTAGAAGGCCCTGAACGTTACAATTAACTATCATTTTTGCGTCGGATTCGAAAATCTAGACTAACAGGACAACGACCATAAGGTGCCCGAGGCAGCAATAGACCCTTGGAGACAAGTCGGCTGGAGGCCCATGTATTGAATCTCGACGCAATTTGAGTGTTCCATCGGCATTAGGAGGCCCTGAACGTTATAATTAACTATCATTTTTGCGTCGGATTCGATAATCTAAACTCACAGGAGAACGACCATAAGGTGCCCGAGGCAGCAATAGACCCTTGGAGACAAGTCGGCTGGAGGCCGATGTATTGAATCTCGACGCAATTTGAGTGTTCCATCGGCATTAGGAGGCTTTGAACGTTATAATTAACTATCATTTTTGCGTCGGATTCGAAAATCAAGACTCACAGGAGAACGACCATAAGGTGCCCGAGGCAGCAATAGACCCTTGGAGACAAGTCGACTGGAGGACGATGTATTGGATCGCGACGCAATTTGAGTCTTCTATCGTCATTAGGAGGCGCTGAACGTAACA